>NC_086106.1:10040000-10045000 GCF_963921235.1 Mobula hypostoma
ATGCTCTAATCCCACATCCTTCTAAATACTCTCAGAAACTCCAGGCATTGCTGCTCTACTTGCTTGTGTCCCTGCCAATCAACTTTGACCATGCCACTGTAGTCCCCTTACTCTACTGTTATATTGATACATCCGATCTTAGCTTCCTCCTCTCAAACTGCAGGGAGAACTAGATCCCCAGTATAAACCCAGAGGATTTCTTTCAACATCTTCCTTCACCAACAAACCCATCCCTCCATTTCCGCCCCCCCTTCCCCCTTCCACCCACCACTCTGCAGGGAAGTGTCAAGGGAGCCTCATCCTGTGTGGGAATGTATGATGGGAATCTCACCCTGTGTCTGATCCTGCCCCTGGGAGTGTGTGACAGGACGGTGTGGGGAGAGGATCATGATTAAATGTTTCCCATCTGTGTTTGTAGGATGTGTGTGTCTTTGTGCATGTGTGGGGGTGTTTGTGTGTGGGTGTGTCTGTGTCCATAGGGGAATTTTTCTGAGAGAGGGAGGTGGGGTGAGCACTTGGAGTGGGAGAAAAGAGCTATCAAGGGATGAAGGAGAGGAAAAAAGGAGTGAAGGAAGGTTTTTTTTAGATAGTAGGACACTATCCAAATGAGCTACGGCTCTGTTCTTCCTGTGTGGGAAAGAACCAGAGAGCAATCAAGGAACCCCTTAGTAAATGGCATAAGTAAATGGTAAGAGACAGATCTGGAGATGTCGGAAGGTATTTTTTCACCCATACGGTGGTTAGGATCTAAACCACATTGCATGTGGCTTGGGATGGAGGTGTAGGGTCCTTTCATCATTTGTGTATTTACAGGAGCATTTGAAACATGGTGTGTTGAAATACTGGAGTACAGTATTATAGTTGGACATCGGAAACATTATCATAGCTGGAAATCTGAAATAAAAGCAGAATATGTCGACACACTCAGTAGGTCAGGCAGCATCTATGGAGTGAGAATCCAAGTTAAGGTTTGGGGACCCTACACTGGCACGCTGTAGGCTAAAGGGCTTTTTTCCCTGCTGAATGTCTCTCGGGTGATGCTGAGGGTCCTGAATGTCACAGGCTACCCTTCTCTCTTAAGTCATTCCTGATTGCTGAGCAATTGCCCAGGCAGACATGAGAGTCGGATCCCAGGAGAGGGGTCTCAGACCGGGAGAGTCGGGGGGGGGGGGGGCAACTGTGCGACGACTGAACCTGCCAGATTCTGACCACATAGGTGTCCCTATCTTCCGCCGTTCGGATCACATGGAAACTGACCAGTCGCACTTGCACCCACAGTGATGAAGTGTTTTGAGAGGTTGATCATCTCCTGCCTGAGAAGCGACTTGGAACTGCTCCAATTTGCCTATTGGCACAGCAGATGCCATTTCTTTGCCTCCTCACTCAATCCTGAAACATCTGGACAGCAAGAATGCAGACATCAGGATGCTCTTTATTGACCGCATCTTGGCCCATCCCATCACCGGTAAAGCCCTCCCCACCATTGAGCACATCTATACGGAGCATTGTCACAGGAAAGCAGTATCCATCATCAGGGACTCCCTCCACCAAAGATATGCTCTTTCCTTGCTGCTGCCATCAGGAAAAAGGTACAGGAGCCTCAGGACTTGCCCCACCAGGTTCAGGAAAAGTTATCCTCCCTCAGCCATCAGGCTCTTGAACCAGAGGAAATCACTTCACTGAAATGTTCCTACAACCTATGGACTAATTTTAAATACTCCTTCATCTCATGTTCTCGATGTCTATTGCTTATTTACTATTATTTCTCCTTTTCCTTCTTTTTGTATTTGTACAGTTTGTTGTACTTTGCACACTAGTTGTCTGCTGTTGGGTGCAGTCTTTCTATTATGATTATTGGATCTATTGAGTATGCCCACAAGAAAACGAATGTCAGATTTGTACATGGTGACATAAGTGTACTTTAACAATAAACTTACTTTGAACTTTGACTTCACCCCACCAACTCCGCAATACGTCCAGAAAATAGAACATGGTGCATTCAGAGTAATGTCCGTCTTCCCTGTGTCTGATCCACTCCCGTTCCGTAATGTCAATGTCCGACACCTCCCTCTCTGGTGCTTCCTCACTCTCCCCGGCGCCCGTCTGCTCTGGGAATAATGTCCTCTCAATCCCAGCCTCTCTCCTTATGTACACGGTCTCCTCTGGAACCCTCCCTGCTGTGGTCTCCCTCATACCACCTACCATCCAGCCTTCAATCCCCTTTCTCTCATTCACTCCCTGCCTTCCCTTATCTGCTGTCACTCTCTCACTGTTCCACTCTACCTCAGTCACCTCACGATCCCCCCCCGCCCACCTTCACTGTACTTCAGACATTCACTTCTCCCCCTCACTGTCCTTCTCACGATCGCTCCTCTCACTGTTCCTCTCTCTTTCCCTCACAGTCCTTCTCTCCTTCACTGCCTCACCCATCATCCTTCTCCCTACGTATCTCCCTGTCACTCACCTCTCCCCACTGTGCCTCTCATTGAACCCACACTGTTTCTCTCTAATCTCACTGATTCCTACCCACTCCTCAGGTTCTCCCTGTCTCCTCACTGACTCTATCTCTCCTTGTCCCCTCACTGTTCCCCTCTCCTCCCTCATTCTCCCTTCCCACCATTACTGTCTCTCCCTGTCCTCTGTATTTCCCTACATCCTCACAGCCTCTCCCTGTCTCCTGCCTCACTCTCCCTTCTCACCATCAATGACTCTCCCCATTCCCTTCCTCACCCTCCCCACCATCACTGTCTCTCCATCTCCTGAATTTCCCTACGCCCACACAGCCTCTCCCTGTCTCTTGCCTCACTCTCCCTTCCCACCACCAATGACTCTCCCTGTCCCTCCCTCACCCTCCCATCACTGACTCTCTCTGTCCCTCCCTCACTCTCCCTTCTCACCATCACTCTCTCTCTGTCTCTCCCTTCTCACCATCACTCTCTGTCCCTTCCTCCCTTACCCTCCCCACCATCAATGACTCTCTCTGTCCCTCCCTCCCCACCATCACTGACTCTCTCTGTCCCTCCCTCCCTCACCCTCCCCACCATCACTGACTCTCTCTGTCCCTCCCTCCATCACCCTCCCCACCATCAATGACTCTCTCTGTCCCTCCCTCCCCACCATCACTGACTCTCTCTGTCCCTCCCACCCTCACCCTCCCCACCATCAATGACTCTCTCTGTCCCCTCCCACACTCACCCTCCCCACCATCACTGACTCTCTCTGTCCCTCCCTCCCCACCATCACTGACTCTCTCTGTCCCTCCCTCCCTCACCCCCCCACCATCACTGACTCTCTCTGTCCCTCCCTCCATCACCCTCCCCACCATCAATGACTCTCTCTGTCCCTCCCTCCCCACCATCACTGACTCTCTCTGTCCCTCCCACCCTCACCCTCCCCACCATCAATGACTCTCTCTGTCCCCTCCCACACTCACCCTCCCCACCATCACTGACTCTCTCTGTCCCTCCCTCCCCACCATCACTGACTCTCTCTGTCCCTCCCTCCCCACCATCACTGACTCTCTCTGTTCCTCCCTCCCTCACCCTCCCCACCATCACTGACTCTCTCTGTCCCTCCCTCCATCACCCTCCCCACCATCAATGACTCTCTCTGTCCCTCCCTCCCCACCATCACCGACTCTCTCTGTCCCTCCCACCCTCACTGACTCTCTCTGTCCCTCCCTCCATCACCCTCCCCACCACTGACTCTCTCTGTCCCTCCCTCCCTCACCCTCCCCACCATCACTGACTCTCTCTGTCCCTCCCTCCATCACCCTCCCCACCATCAATGACTCTCTCTATCCCTCCCTCCCCACCATCACTGACTCTCTCTGTCCCTCCCACCCTCACCCTCCCCACCATCACTGACTCTCTCTGTCCCCTCCCCACCACCACTGACTCTCTCTGTCCCTCCCTCCCTCACCCTCCCCACCATCACTGACTCTCTCTGTCCCTCCCTCCCTCACCCTCCCCACCATCACTGACTCTCTCTGTCCGTCCCTCCCTCACCCTCCCCACCATCACTGACTCTCTCTGTCCGTCCCTCCCTCACCCTCCCCACCATCACTGACTCTCTCTGTCCCTCCCTCACTCCGGCCTCTCGTCGACACTCGCTCTTTCGCTGCAATCTCTCACTTTCGCGCCCCCTCCAACCCGCGCTCAGCCGCCCGTTCTGATTGGAGGGCGCTGCTGAAGGTCGGTGGGAGACCCACCAATCATGGCACCGAACTTCCGATGAGTGACACCAATCAGTCCAAACATGGGCGACCAATCAGAAGCAGGCAGCAGGCGGGTCTAGCGGCGCGGGCTTGGACCGCAGAAACACGTGACGAAGGCAACGGCCCTCTGGACCAATCCGGCGCCGGCTTGGTCGGCGCCAAAAGCCACGGGAGGGAGAGCGCGGAGCCGGGGAGAGGGGTCGATGTAGAACGGCAGAGGGAAGGGGGGAGAGAGGAGAAACAGGCCGATCCCTACCTACCGGAGAGAGAGGACGGCCCAGACTCAGAGAGGGGAAACGGGCCAGAGATGAGGGACGGAGTGAGGAAAGGGGGGCAGTTCAGGGGAAAACGAGCGACCTAGAGATACTGGATTGAGGGGCATGGGGTGACAGGACAGAATGAAGGAGTAAGTAAGAGATGTGGGCCAAAGGAAATGGCCAGGGTCCAAGGGATGGGTGAAAGGACGAAAGGTCCAGAGACGTGGGGTGGAGGGTGAAGAGAAGGGGTGGGGGTGTGGTGAGGGGTGGACAAGGGAAGAGGGTGGCTTTGAGGCGCAGGATGTTGAAAGTGGTGACAGAAATATGGGGGAGTGGAAGGGGCGGACGCAGAGATAGGGGAAGGTGGCATCCCAAAGAGGGGTGAGTGGTGACCCAGAGATGGGACAGTGTGGGGGGTGGATAGGAGAGGGCAGAATGGGGGTAGGGGGTGTGACCAGCAGGGGGAAAATGGAAAGTGGTGCCCCACAGGTGAGGGAGTGGGTGTGAGTAAGTGGAGCAGGGGGTAG
>NC_086106.1:10050000-10187500 GCF_963921235.1 Mobula hypostoma
TGAAGGAGAGGAAAAAAGGAGTGAAGGAAGGTTTTTTTTAGATAGTAGGACACTATCCAAATGAGCTACGGCTCTGTTCTTCCTGTGTGGGAAAGAACCAGAGAGCAATCAAGGAACCCCTTAGTAAATGGCATAAGTAAATGGTAAGAGACAGATCTGGAGATGTCGGAAGGTATTTTTTCACCCATACGGTGGTTAGGATCTAAACCACATTGCATGTGGCTTGGGATGGAGGTGTAGGGTCCTTTCATCATTTGTGTATTTACAGGAGCATTTGAAACATGGTGTGTTGAAATACTGGAGTACAGTATTATAGTTGGACATCGGAAACATTATCATAGCTGGAAATCTGAAATAAAAGCAGAATATGTCGACACACTCAGTAGGTCAGGCAGCATCTATGGAGTGAGAATCCAAGTTAAGGTTTGGGGACCCTACACTGGCACGCTGTAGGCTAAAGGGCTTTTTTCCCTGCTGAATGTCTCTCGGGTGATGCTGAGGGTCCTGAATGTCACAGGCTACCCTTCTCTCTTAAGTCATTCCTGATTGCTGAGCAATTGCCCAGGCAGACATGAGAGTCGGATCCCAGGAGAGGGGTCTCAGACCGGGAGAGTCGGGGGGGGGGGGGCAACTGTGCGACGACTGAACCTGCCAGATTCTGACCACATAGGTGTCCCTATCTTCCGCCGTTCGGATCACATGGAAACTGACCAGTCGCACTTGCACCCACAGTGATGAAGTGTTTTGAGAGGTTGATCATCTCCTGCCTGAGAAGCGACTTGGAACTGCTCCAATTTGCCTATTGGCACAGCAGATGCCATTTCTTTGCCTCCTCACTCAATCCTGAAACATCTGGACAGCAAGAATGCAGACATCAGGATGCTCTTTATTGACCGCATCTTGGCCCATCCCATCACCGGTAAAGCCCTCCCCACCATTGAGCACATCTATACGGAGCATTGTCACAGGAAAGCAGTATCCATCATCAGGGACTCCCTCCACCAAAGATATGCTCTTTCCTTGCTGCTGCCATCAGGAAAAAGGTACAGGAGCCTCAGGACTTGCCCCACCAGGTTCAGGAAAAGTTATCCTCCCTCAGCCATCAGGCTCTTGAACCAGAGGAAATCACTTCACTGAAATGTTCCTACAACCTATGGACTAATTTTAAATACTCCTTCATCTCATGTTCTCGATGTCTATTGCTTATTTACTATTATTTCTCCTTTTCCTTCTTTTTGTATTTGTACAGTTTGTTGTACTTTGCACACTAGTTGTCTGCTGTTGGGTGCAGTCTTTCTATTATGATTATTGGATCTATTGAGTATGCCCACAAGAAAACGAATGTCAGATTTGTACATGGTGACATAAGTGTACTTTAACAATAAACTTACTTTGAACTTTGACTTCACCCCACCAACTCCGCAATACGTCCAGAAAATAGAACATGGTGCATTCAGAGTAATGTCCGTCCTCCCTGTGTCTGATCCACTCCCGTTCCGTAATGTCAATGTCCGACACCTCCCTCTCTGGTGCTTCCTCACTCTCCCCGGCGCCCGTCTGCTCTGGGAATAATGTCCTCTCAATCCCAGCCTCTCTCCTTATGTACACGGTCTCCTCTGGAACCCTCCCTGCTGTGGTCTCCCTCATACCACCTACCATCCAGCCTTCAATCCCCTTTCTCTCATTCACTCCCTGCCTTCCCTTATCTGCTGTCACTCTCTCACTGTTCCACTCTACCTCAGTCACCTCACGATCCCCCCCCGCCCACCTTCACTGTACTTCAGACATTCACTTCTCCCCCTCACTGTCCTTCTCACGATCGCTCCTCTCACTGTTCCTCTCTCTTTCCCTCACAGTCCTTCTCTCCTTCACTGCCTCACCCATCATCCTTCTCCCTACGTATCTCCCTGTCACTCACCTCTCCCCACTGTGCCTCTCATTGAACCCACACTGTTTCTCTCTAATCTCACTGATTCCTACCCACTCCTCAGGTTCTCCCTGTCTCCTCACTGACTCTATCTCTCCTTGTCCCCTCACTGTTCCCCTCTCCTCCCTCATTCTCCCTTCCCACCATTACTGTCTCTCCCTGTCCTCTGTATTTCCCTACATCCTCACAGCCTCTCCCTGTCTCCTGCCTCACTCTCCCTTCTCACCATCAATGACTCTCCCCATTCCCTTCCTCACCCTCCCCACCATCACTGTCTCTCCATCTCCTGAATTTCCCTACGCCCACACAGCCTCTCCCTGTCTCTTGCCTCACTCTCCCTTCCCACCACCAATGACTCTCCCTGTCCCTCCCTCACCCTCCCATCACTGACTCTCTCTGTCCCTCCCTCACTCTCCCTTCTCACCATCACTCTCTCTCTGTCTCTCCCTTCTCACCATCACTCTCTGTCCCTTCCTCCCTTACCCTCCCCACCATCAATGACTCTCTCTGTCCCTCCCTCCCCACCATCACTGACTCTCTCTGTCCCTCCCTCCCTCACCCTCCCCACCATCACTGACTCTCTCTGTCCCTCCCTCCATCACCCTCCCCACCATCAATGACTCTCTCTGTCCCTCCCTCCCCACCATCACTGACTCTCTCTGTCCCTCCCACCCTCACCCTCCCCACCATCAATGACTCTCTCTGTCCCCTCCCACACTCACCCTCCCCACCATCACTGACTCTCTCTGTCCCTCCCTCCCCACCATCACTGACTCTCTCTGTCCCTCCCTCCCTCACCCCCCCACCATCACTGACTCTCTCTGTCCCTCCCTCCATCACCCTCCCCACCATCAATGACTCTCTCTGTCCCTCCCTCCCCACCATCACTGACTCTCTCTGTCCCTCCCACCCTCACCCTCCCCACCATCAATGACTCTCTCTGTCCCCTCCCACACTCACCCTCCCCACCATCACTGACTCTCTCTGTCCCTCCCTCCCCACCATCACTGACTCTCTCTGTCCCTCCCTCCCCACCATCACTGACTCTCTCTGTTCCTCCCTCCCTCACCCTCCCCACCATCACTGACTCTCTCTGTCCCTCCCTCCATCACCCTCCCCACCATCAATGACTCTCTCTGTCCCTCCCTCCCCACCATCACCGACTCTCTCTGTCCCTCCCACCCTCACTGACTCTCTCTGTCCCTCCCTCCATCACCCTCCCCACCACTGACTCTCTCTGTCCCTCCCTCCCTCACCCTCCCCACCATCACTGACTCTCTCTGTCCCTCCCTCCATCACCCTCCCCACCATCAATGACTCTCTCTATCCCTCCCTCCCCACCATCACTGACTCTCTCTGTCCCTCCCACCCTCACCCTCCCCACCATCACTGACTCTCTCTGTCCCCTCCCCACCACCACTGACTCTCTCTGTCCCTCCCTCCCTCACCCTCCCCACCATCACTGACTCTCTCTGTCCCTCCCTCCCTCACCCTCCCCACCATCACTGACTCTCTCTGTCCGTCCCTCCCTCACCCTCCCCACCATCACTGACTCTCTCTGTCCGTCCCTCCCTCACCCTCCCCACCATCACTGACTCTCTCTGTCCCTCCCTCACTCCGGCCTCTCGTCGACACTCGCTCTTTCGCTGCAATCTCTCACTTTCGCGCCCCCTCCAACCCGCGCTCAGCCGCCCGTTCTGATTGGAGGGCGCTGCTGAAGGTCGGTGGGAGACCCACCAATCATGGCACCGAACTTCCGATGAGTGACACCAATCAGTCCAAACATGGGCGACCAATCAGAAGCAGGCAGCAGGCGGGTCTAGCGGCGCGGGCTTGGACCGCAGAAACACGTGACGAAGGCAACGGCCCTCTGGACCAATCCGGCGCCGGCTTGGTCGGCGCCAAAAGCCACGGGAGGGAGAGCGCGGAGCCGGGGAGAGGGGTCGATGTAGAACGGCAGAGGGAAGGGGGGGAGAGAGGAGAAACAGGCCGATCCCTACCTACCGGAGAGAGAGGACGGCCCAGACTCAGAGAGGGGAAACGGGCCAGAGATGAGGGACGGAGTGAGGAAAGGGGGGCAGTTCAGGGGAAAACGAGCGACCTAGAGATACTGGATTGAGGGGCATGGGGTGACAGGACAGAATGAAGGAGTAAGTAAGAGATGTGGGCCAAAGGAAATGGCCAGGGTCCAAGGGATGGGTGAAAGGACGAAAGGTCCAGAGACGTGGGGTGGAGGGTGAAGAGAAGGGGTGGGGGTGTGGTGAGGGGTGGACAAGGGAAGAGGGTGGCTTTGAGGCGCAGGATGTTGAAAGTGGTGACAGAAATATGGGGGAGTGGAAGGGGCGGACGCAGAGATAGGGGAAGGTGGCATCCCAAAGAGGGGTGAGTGGTGACCCAGAGATGGGACAGTGTGGGGGGTGGATAGGAGAGGGCAGAATGGGGGTAGGGGGTGTGACCAGCAGGGGGAAAATGGAAAGTGGTGCCCCACAGGTGAGGGAGTGGGTGTGAGTAAGTGGAGCAGGGGGTAGGAGGAGACCCAGAGACCAGAGTGAGGCGGGAGGGGATGACACAGAGACAGGGGAAAGGTGGTGACCTATAGGTAGGGAGGGGAGGGGGGGGGGAAACGTCGATTCAGACCATGAGTCCTGCGTTGGGCATGTTCATGCCTCACAAGGCGCAGATTGGAAGTCTGTGTGGGGCGCCACTCAGGTAGGGAAGGGTGGGAATGAATCAGATCATGGGTGAGGGGGAAGGGGGAGGACCCATAAATGGGGTGGGATGTGAGGCAATCCAGTAATGGGGATGAGGAGTGGCAACTTAGACTGGGGAAAGGAGTGAGGACGGGGAAGGGATTGACCTGATGTGGAGAAGAAGTGGGGGATGGGTTGACCCACAGAGAAAGGGTGAATCGGCCCATTACAGAGATCGGAAAGGGTGAAGGGGGCTCCCAATGAAATGGGGGGGAGGGGTCAAGTGGTCACACTGTGACACTCCGGAGTGAAATGGCAGCAGGCCAGATGCAAGGTTCAGGGGTTGACCCAGAGAGAGCTGGATGTGTTGCAGTGGATCACTCAGAGATACAGGGATGAGGGGAATGGGGCAACAAAGGCGAAGGAAGGGTGTGGGAGAGGGCAGCACAACCCACTGACCTAAAGACGGTGTGGGGAAGGGAAGGATGTGACTCGGACTGGGAGCTGACGGGCATAGGTGTTTTCACAAATCATGGGAGAGGAAGGGACAGAGACAGGTAGGGATAGGGAAGGGTTAAGTGGGAAACACAGATGGGGGGAGGGAGATTGTGGCGGTGACCAACCCATAGTGGTGGTGAGGGCAATGGGGAAGGGGTGTTCATGAGGAATGACGCAGAGATGGAGGGGAGAGAGGAAGGAAATGACCCGACGATGGAGTGGTGAGGGAGCAACTCAGATTGAAGAGGCAACTAATCGACAGGGTGGGGATTGTGGAAGGGACGACACAGAGACACGGGGGAGAATTTGGGCAGCCCAGAGATGGGAGACTCAGGTGAGAATGGGGAAAGGAGGAAGGGCTCCAGGGGAAAGGTAAGAAGACGTTGAAACCCCATTTTACCAGGCATCTCTGGAAACATGGCTGGTTAGCCCCTCGCTAACAAGCCAATGGACACAGCAGTGCGAAAACCGCCTTTCTCAAATTCCTTACATCTAGGGTCGATGTGACTTGGGTCCCATCAGACGGGGAGAGCCAGCGTGTTTTGACCACCCGCTACCCAATCTGAGTGAATACTGTGTAAACGCTGCCCACTTACAATTACCAGTCGGCAAAAAATAACTGCATACAATTATAAAGAAAGCTTTATCGAACAGTTTGTAGAAAAAGAAAATGAAGAGGGCACATTACAGTTTAACCCAGTCCAAATGTGCACACAAGTTGGAGCTCATTTTGAAGTTGTTCTTTAAACCACGTGCTGGACCCACAGTCTGCGTGAGAGCACACACCAACTTATGAATGTTGCTCGAAATCCATCTCGAACAAACAGGCTCTCCCATGGCAGTGTTGGTCCTTCCTCCTGAAGCCATTCATCTACACAAAGCATCTTGTGCAACAGGGACAGCATCCTTAGCCATCTTCCCTCTTGTCTTCTCCCAGCTTCCGCTAAAGAAAAACACCACACCAGTGTCCGTCACAAAAATTTCTCTGCCCAGCATTCTTGAGAACCTTCTCTCAGTTCCACCATCCTGATTGGATGACACAACATTCCTAAGCTGAACATCACAGCCCCGTATCTTCAGCTCAAACCCAAACATGCTGAAAGCAGAACACATTGCTCTTACAGAACTACTGAAATGAAATACCTACAGCATAGCAGTAAAAATTTTAACCAGGGAGTTACAAAGTGAAAGGTCAGAGTGGAGAACAGAGGAAGTGGGGACAGTGGGGGGGAGTTTGTTCACCAGGAGAAGAAATTGATATTCATGCCATCAGGTTGGAGGTACTCAAACGGAACGTAAGGTGTTGCTCCTCCACCCTGAGGATGGCCTCGTCCTGGAACAACAGGAGGCCATGGATCGACACGTCAGAATGGGAATCGGAATTAAAATCTTGGGCCATCAGGAAGACCCACTTGTGGGAGATGATGCATAGCATGAATACTGATTTCTCCTTCTGGGGAATAAACAGCAGTTTTGGTCTGCCAAGTCCTGATGAAGGATCCCGGCCCGAAAACTCCAACTGTTTATTTTTCTCCATGGATGCTACCTGACTTGCTGAGTTCCTCAAGTGTTTTGTGTGTGTAAATAGCCTGTAGTTTTGTTGGTTATTGCTACCTGTAAGAATGCATCATGACTGGTATTGTATGTACGGAAATAAGGGATTGGAAGCTGCACAAGGTTTCAGTTGGTCAATAAGCATATAAAATTAACAATTCTGAGCAGAAGTTTCAGAGCAGCTTGGTGACGGTTGCCCTTGTGCAAAAGTGAAGTTTGAAGGAAAGCCAAGGGCAAGCTGTCACAGACCAGCTGATTGGTGACGTCACTTCATCATCCAGAGTGGCGACAATTCAGAATCCGTCACCACAGAGACAGCCTGAGGTGAGCTGCAGGGTGGGTTTAAGGGGAAGCTGAGTGAACAGAGATCGAGTAAGAACATTGCTACAGGGTGATGGGAGGAGGTGGAACAGAAACGCTAGTAGAGACCCATTGGGCAGAGTGGCCTCTATACAGTACACTGAATGTGCAGCAGATTCAACAAGGACCTGAGATACGAGATTTAAACCAGAACTGATCTATTTATCACAGAAATCAGTTCAGAATCTCACGTCGAGTGAAGATAAGCTGCAATGTTCTCATGGCTCTGGCTCCAATGAGAAGTTAAAACAGAAAACTTTCACTTCGGACAAAGCAGATGCACATTTATAGACAGGATGAGGAGCCTACTTTTCCAGCTCCAGTCCATTAAAGATGAACGTCAGCAGAAGAAACTCCTCCCTTGCCCAGTAACCAGGGTACAGGACAGGGTGTGATAAGCAGCAGCAATAACATGAACAGTCGCCTTTAAATATTCAGCAACTGATCATTCAATTTCCACAAAAAAGCTACTTTAAACTTTTTTCCGCAGTGTGAACTTGCTTGTGGTGTCTCATCAGCTTCGATGACTGAGTAAAGGCCTTTCCACATTCAGAGCAGGAGAATGGCCTCTCCCCAGTGTGAATTCGCTGGTGCGTCACAAGGTGGGATGATCGAGTAAATCCTTTCCCACATTCAGAACACGTGAACGGTCTCTCCGTACTGTGAACTCGCTGGTGTTCCAGCAAGTGAAATGATTCAGTAAACCTCTTCCCACAGTCTGAGCAGCTGAATGGCCTCTCCCCAGAGTGAACTCGCTGGTGCCTCATCAGGTAGGATAAGTGAGTGTACCCCTTTCCACACTCAGAGCAGGTGAACGGCCTCTCCCCAGTGTGAACTCGCTGGTGTTTTAGCAGAGCAGATGACTCATTGAATCCTTTTCCACAGACAGAGCAGATAAATGGTCTCTCCCCACTGTGAACTTGCTGATGTTTCTTCAGGGAAGACGACAGAGTGAATCTCTTCCCACAATCTGAGCAGGTAAATGGCCTCTCCCCAGTGTGAAGTCGCTGGTGCAACACTAAGCAGGATGAATTGGTGAATCCTTTCCCACACAGAGAACAAGTGAATGGTTTCTCTCCAGTGTGAACCCGCTGGTGTGCCTGCAGATGGGCCGACCGTGTAAATGCCTTTCCACATTCAGAACAGGAGAACGGCCTCTCCCCAGTGTGAACTCGCTGGTGCAACACTAAATGGGATGAATTTGTGAATCCCTTCCCACACAGAGAACAAGTGAATGGTTTCTCTCCAGTGTGAACCCGCTGGTGTACCTGCAGGTGGGCCGACCGTGTAAATGCCTTTCCACATTCAGAACAGGAGAACGGCCTCTCCCCAGTGTGAACTCGCTGGTGCCTCAGCAACTCAGATGAGTGAATGAATCCCCTCCCACAGACAGAGCAGATAAACGGCCTCTCCCCACTATGAACTCGCTGGTGTGTCTGCAGTTGGGATGATGTAGTAAATGCCTTCCCACAGTCCGAGCAGGCAAATGGCTTCTCGCCAGAATGAAGTCGCTGGTGCCTCATCAGGTGGGATGAGTAACTGAATTCCTTCCTACATATAAAACAGGTGAACGGTTTCTCTCCCGTGTGAACTCGCTGGTGTATTAGCAGGTCAGATGACCAAGTGAATCGCTTCCCACAGATGGAGCAGATAAAGGGTCTCTCCCCAGCGTGAACTCGCTGGTGTGTCTGTAGGTGAGATGACTTAGTAAATGCCTTCCCACAATCTGAGCAAGTGAATGGTCTCTCACCAGAGTGAAGTTGCTGGTGTCTCATCAGGTGAGATGACTGAGTAAATCCCTTCCCACATTCAGAGGAGATGAATGGCTTCTCCCCAGTGTGAACTTGTTGGTGACTCATCATGTGGGATCAGTGAGTGAATCTTTTCCCACACACGTGCAGATAAACAGTCTCTTCCCACTTCGAACTTGCTTGAGTGCCTGCAGGTGGTACACCAGAGTAAATTCCTTCCCACACTTGAATCAAGCGAACGGCCTGTTGAAGTGAATTTTCTGATGTATCTAACTGCCTCCTGCTGTTAGAACAGGTCAACGGAATCACTATGGTCTGAACGTGCTGATGTATCTTCACCCTGGATGAGTGAGAATATCCCTTCCCACACACGCCCTTTCCCACAGTGAACTCACTTGTGTCAAGTGGATTGGCTGAGTGAGTAACTCCCTTCCCACACTGAGTGCAGGTGAATGATCTCTCTCTATCAATTCTCTGAAGACACGTCAAGTCAGACGTCAGACGTAGTGACTCTCTTGTACTATCAATGCAGTTGAAGAACTAATCTCTGGTGAACGAGTGCTGGTGGGTTCTCAGCATCCCGCTGCCAGTGGATTTCATTGACATAAAACAGAAAATTTCATTTTGGACTCAAAGCAGACGCACATTTCCAGCTGGGATGGATAAATCTTCTCCAAGGATCGACAATGAATATATTGCTACTACAAAGAAAATATCTGTTCTCTCCTTCAGTGACTAGAAGGCAATTTAAAAGGTTTATCTCCAGACAAGTTCATCCAAATCTCACCCCTACACCCAACATGTGTTCAGGTTCTCCTTGCTGTGACTGGAGTGCTGTCTTCACAAGAATCTCCTCCTCCACATTCAAAGATCGATGGTATTCAAGCGCCAGTGAACCGACAGACACAGCTTTGTCTTTTGTAACCTGCAAAAATATATACATAAGGCATTAACAGGTGAAGGACAGCATTTCAGAGAGATCATTTTAGTCTCTATGGTGAACTCTGATGTCCCACTGTTACAGTGAGATTCAACCGAATTTGGAGAAATAGAAACATAGAAAATAGGTGCAGGAGTAGGCCATTCGGCCCTTCGAGCCCGCACCGCCATTTATTATGATCATGGCTGATTATCCAACTCAGAACCCCGGCCCAGCCTTCCCTCCATACCCCCTGACCCCCGTAGCCACAAGGGCCCTATCTAACTCCCTCTTAAATATAGCCAATGAACTGGCCTCAACAGTTTCCTGTGGCAAAGAATTCCACAGATTCACCACTCTCTGTGTGAAGAAGTTTTTCCTAATCTCGGTCCTAAAAGGCTTCCCCTCTATCCTCAAACTGTGACCCCTCTTCTGACGCTGCATGGTTCAGACATCGCAACTGACAATCAGGTTCCCTGTCTGTATCAGAAAGGAAAGGGCCATTCAATCAACTGCCTGTCATTGGTCTCTGAGTTGGTTCTGTTTGCCTCTCTCCATCAAGTTCTGGGCATCTCCCACAGTACAACGAAGAGCACATGGTATTACATGGCTTTCCTGAAGACTTCCTAATTATTTTCTTTAGATATACAGAACTTCTGGCCCTTTGAGCCGCAGCACCCAACAACCCCTAACCTAATCACAGGACAATTTCTAATGCCCGGTATGTCCTTGGACTGTAGAAGGAAATTGGAGCACCTGGAACACATTGGAGCATTCCACAAGGTGCATGTCCAGGCATTCTGATTCCCCTCACCCCCAGATGATTTGACAGTGGTTAACTCATCGGAGGCAAGGCCAATGAAGATGAAAGAGAGGTGATTTGGTTTTCTCATTGGAGGTTGCTAATATGAGGCACTTCTATGACGTGAATGCTACAGGTCACTGATTATTGACATCATGTACCCAGAAAGAATGGGACAAAACATGATCTCATGATTAGAAAGGCCAGAACCAGAGGAAAATGAACAAACGCGATTTTCTAAAGAACAGAAGCTGTTGCAAGGATTTTTAACAATGCAGCCCTAATTAACATTTTTATTAACTGGAAGGTAGACCCAGTATTTTCTTCTAGTCCGTGAGCTCAATCAAGGAACTAGAAGATCCTCTAGATTTGGACTTACGCTGGATCCGGTCATCGGACCTGATCGCAATGTTCACCTTCGGTTACAAATGGTGTAAGATCATAAATCCATTTGTCTGAAAGGTGCCTTAGAAGTTCTTCATCGGAGATAATGTGAACTATACTTTTACTCCAAGATGCAGATATTTTGATTTAGATAGCTGGAACTCGGCAGCATCCGCTCTCGTTCCTTCCACCAATGCTTCCAAACACACCCCGCAAAGCGCTAGAAGTGTTACCTATGGCTGCCGCAATACCCAGAACCCCCCACGAGCCAGAAACCAGCCGATCCGTGACGGTTCCAGCGATACCCAGGGGCCTCAGAAATGGCGCCAGCACCTTCGCTCATTAGCAGAAATTTTCCCGGGGCCCAGGTGCGGATCGTGGGACAAAGGAACAGGGGAAGTACCTGGTCTGCACCAGGGTGCAGGGCCACGGCATGCCCGGAGCTCTCAGCAATCGTTCCCCAGTCGAGGTGCGGACCCAGGTGCTGATGAAACCCCAGCCAGGAGCTCCGTCCCTACCAGCCACCGACCCTCCGGAATCTTTTGTCCGCATGCGCGACCTTCGGGCACAATCTGCGACTCACGACGTCTGCGCACTTGATGGCGCATTCTCTAACGCAATGCTTTCTGGGTAGGAGCGGTGCCATTGGGAGCCTTTGGATAGACCGGTCCACCTCCGGCACATGCCTCACATCCAGTCAATAGTTTCATGTGGAAAACTCAGCAGTTAATTTAATATAATCAATATTAACCAGCAATCTTTGTGTCAAAATTCAAAGTCCACCAGCCTTATGGATGCAGATATGAAAATTATCAGTCAGTCAGCTTACAAATGGTGCTGATCTTTAATTCCTTACCATATCCTCATTGTCTGATTACCCACTACTCCTCCTCTATGGCTAGAGATTTTCTGGAGCCCAAAATCTGGCCCCTCTTTGGTTGTTGGCCCTGCTTCATTTACCATCAACCTGCTTCACCATTCAACATTCTACACTCAGCCGTCAGAAGATAGTGGTGTATTGCGACAACTGAACAGCACCGCCCTCGGTTAAAGTTACCTATGTATAACGGCGAGACCGACCTAGGCTGAGGGACCGCTTCGTGGGGCATCTTTGCACAGCCGCCACATACGTGGAATTGCTCAGTAGCCACTCATTTCAGTTCCCACTCCCATTCCCATTCCAACATGTCCGTCAATTGTCTCCTTGGGCCGACCTCTCTTCTTGCCCTGAAAGTTGTTGTTCTCTCCGGAAGCTTTCTTTCTCCACTCTGAAGGTGCTTTGGCCTGGCCATTACGGGAAACTAACTCGGTCAGGTGAAGCAGAGACGTCACGGAAGGGGAGCCGAGAGCTCAGCGTGGCACAACGATCCCTTCCTTCCCGATAGATTATCCCTCAGACCCTTCCACAGGCTAACGGACTGCCTTTCGGAATTCCCGACTAACTCTATCTCTACCTCTGTCCTCAGACCGTCACTATCCTCAGTGTTGGGGTGGAGGAAGCCACCTTCCCTCCCCACCTCAACACATTATAAATACATTTACTCCCGTGGAGAGGGGGTTAAAGTGGATAACTGGAGCAGGTGAGGATTGTACAAGACATCTTACTCCAACAACACAGGATCCCGCTGAGACCGCCCCTGGAATGTTGTTCACTGCGCGAGTCTCCCGGCCTCAGAGGAGTCGTCTGACAGTGGGAGCGCAGCGAATATCCACCGCAACGGTCCCTGGGACGAGGGAGGGGGATGGTCCCATGAGGTGACATTAAGCAGAGCAATCTGTCATCAGAAACAGGTTTAATATCACCGGCATGTTTCATGAAACTTGTTAACTTTGCAGCAGCAGTACAATGTAATGCATGAAAATATAGAAAGAAGAATAAATAAATCAATTACAGCAAGCATATATAGGTAATAAATAGGTAATTATAATAGTGCAAAACCAGAAGTAATATACAGTAAACACGAGGAATTCTGCAGATGTTGGAAATTCAAGCAACGCACATCAAAGTTGCTGGTGAACGCAGCAGGCCAGGCAGCATCTCTAGGAAGAAGTACAGTCGACGTTTCGGGCCGAGACCCTTCGTCAGGACTAACTGAAAGAAGAGCTAGTAAGAGATTTGGAAGGGGGGGGGGAAGATCCTAAATGATAGGAGAAGACAGGAGGGGGAGGGATGGAACCAAGAGCTGGACAGGTGATTGGCAAAAGAGATATGATAGGATCATGGGACAGGAGGCCCAGGGAGAAGGAAAAGTGGGGGGGGGGGACCCAGATGATGGGCAAGGAGTATAGTCAGAGTGACAGAGGGAGATAAAGGAGAGTGACAGAAAGAATGTGTGTATAAAAATAAATAACTGCTGGGGTACGAGGGGGAGGTGGGGCATTAGCGGAAGTTAGAGAAGTCGATGTTCATGCCATTAAGTTGGAGGCTACCCAGACGGAATATAAGGTGTTGTTCCTCCAACCTGAGTGTGGCTTCATCTTTACAGTAGAGGAGACAATAGAGGATAGACATGTCAGAATGGGAATGGGATGTGGAATTAAAATGTGTTGCCACTGGGAGATCCTGCTTTCTCTGGCTGATAGAGCATAGGTGTTCAGCAAAGCGGTCTCCCAGTCTGCGTCGGGTCTCGCCAAGATATATAGAAGGCCACATCGGGAGCACCGGACGCAGTATATCACCCCAGCCGACTCACAGGGGAAGTGTCGCCTCACCTGGAAGGACTGTCTGGGGCCCTGAATGGTGGTAAGGGAGGAAGTGTAAGGGCATGTGTAGCACTTGTTCCGCTTACAAGGATAAGTGCCAGGAGGGAGATCAGTGGAGAGGGATGGGAGGGACGAATGGACAAGGGAGTCGCGTAGGGAGCGATCCCTGCGGAAAGCGGGGGGGGGAGGGAAAGATGTGCTTAGTGGTGGGATCCTGTTGGAGGTGGCGGAAGTTACAGAGAAAAATATGTTGGACCCGGAGGCTGGTGGGGTGGTAGGTGAGGACCAGGGGAACCCTATTCCTAGTGGGGTGGCGGGAGGATGGAGTGAGACCAGATGTGCATGAAATGGGGGAGATGCGTTTGAGAGCAGAGTTGATGGTGGAAGAAGGGAAACCCCTTTCTTTAAAAAAGGAGGACATCTCCCTCGTCCTGGAATGAAAAGCCTCATCCTGAGAGCAGATGCGGTGGAGATGGAGAAATTGCGAGAAGGGGTTGGCATTTTTGCAAGAGACAGGGTGAGAAGAGGAATAGCCCAGATAGCTGTGAGAGTCAGTAGACTGGGAGACCACTTTGCTGAACACCTACGCTCTGTCCGCCAGAGAAAGCAGGATCTGCCAGTGGCCACACATTTTAATTCCACATCCCATTCCCATTCTGACATGTCTATCCACGGCCTCCTCTACTGTAAAGATTGTTACGTACCCCGTAACTGGGTTGCCAAACCAGCAGAAATGGATCACTCAGTTGGAGTCTGGAGTACTAGAACTAAGAAAGTTTTATTAAAGAAACAAGCAACACAGTAATCGAAAGGATAATAAATGCAACAGTTCAGTGATGATAAACACACATGTGCACAGAATTAAGATAACAGCATCAATCAAGCTCTATCGTTGTCTAGGGGTAAATGACCAATTTCAAAATGACTCAAAGTTCAGTCCAGTTTAGTAGTTCAGTTCGCAGTAATCGTTGCCATGGCGGTGGACAATGTGGGGGAAGAGAGACAGAGAGAACAACTCATCATTCAGCACAGCTTCACTCACAGACCAGCGGGATGGCTCACAACCAGCTTTTGGGCAGGTCCTTGGTGATGTCACCTGAGGTCACCGACTGTGACCCCTCCTCCAGATGCGGTCGATCCTCTGCAGTGAACCCGGCACCCAGGCAAGGGCGGACACACACCGGGTTCCCGCTGATCGTACCTTTCCACCCTTGTCGTTGTCTGGGACTTCTCACCCACTCGTGAGAAGCGCACCGCTTCCAGGGTCTCGTTACCTCGGGTGGCGTGTGTGTCTGTCTTAGCGAACCTGTCCCTTTTTATCCCCCTGCTGGGGTATCGCCTGTCCATCACTTCAAACAGTTCAGGGCTCAAAGGGGGGAGCCGCTCCAGACAGCTCTTCCTCCCACATCCCTTCATTACACATCTCCAGACACTGCTCCATTGTTCCTTATCTCTCCTTCCCCTGAGGGCAGGTGGCAGACCAACTGCTGATGCCACTGATGCTAGCCCAGGCCAGCAAACATCTTAATTTTATGTGTATTCTCGTAACAAGATGAAGCCACACTCAGGTTGGAGGAACAACACCTTATATTCCATCTGGGTAGCCTCCAACCTGATGGCATGAACATTGACTTCTCTAACTTCCGCTAATGCCCCACCTCCCCCTCGTACCCCATCCGTTATTTATTTTTATACACACATTCTTTCTCTCTCTCTCTCCTTTTTCTCCCTCTATCCCTCTGACTATGCCCCTTGCCCATCCTCTGGGTTCCCCCCCACTTGTCTTTCTCCCCGGACCTCCTGTCCCATGATCCTCTCATAGCCCCTTTTGCCAATCACCTGTCCAGCTCTTGGCTCCATCCCTCCCCCTCCTGTCTTCTCCTATCATTTTGGATCTCCCCCTCCCCTTCCCACTTTCAAATCTCTTACTAACTCTTCCTTCAGTTAGTCCTGACGAAGGGTCTCGGCCTGAAACGTCAACTGTACCTTTTCCTAGAGATGCTGCCTGGCCTGCTGCGTTCACCAGCAACTTTGATGTGTGTTGCTTGAATTTCCAGCATCTGCAGAATTCCTGTTGTTTGCGTGGAGTAAGAGGTTGGCCGTTTGGGGCAGAGATGTGCCGCAATTCATCCCCCTCTGGTGGGCAGTGACTCTCAGGAATCCTCTGCCCTTGAGGGCAGGAAGGATGGGAGGGTCAGGGGGTCCTAAGCAAATGGGTTTTGTATATTAAAGGAACTAAAGGATGGAGATGCGACAGGAAAAGGCTGATCGAGGTGAAACTGTACCTGTAGCGTGATTAGATTTTCATGGGGCATGTGACAGTTGTCCCAAATTGGAGGCTGGAACACAAATTAAGACGTAGTATTGGGGGAGTGTGTAAGGATGCACTGTAAAGCAGATGCCTTCATGAAAACAGAGGGAATTCAGAGACACCGGAGCGCACAGATACTGGAATCTGGAGGAACTAACTCAGCAGCATCTGTGGAGTGGAATGCACTGTCAACATCTAAGAAATGGAGCGAGTGTTGACACAAAATGTCTATAATACCATAGGAGCAGAATTAGGCCATTCCGCTTACAAAGTCTGCTGTGCTATTTCATCATATCTGATTTATAAATTCTTCTCAACCCCATTGTCTTGATTTCTTCCCATAACTTTTGACTCCCTTCCTCAACAAAAAGCTCTCAACCTTTAAATACACCCAAAGACGACCTATATAGCCATCTGAAGCAATGAATTCCAAAGATTCACCCGCTCTGGTTAGGGAAATTCATCCAAATCTCTTTTCTAAAGGGAGCTCTTTGTTTTCTGATGTTCTGCCCTCTGATCCTAGACTCTCCCTCTATTGGAAACACCTCCTGATAGGCTTGCTGCAGCTCCTTAATCCTAGCCCGCAAATGCAGGCACCTCCCAGTCTCTGCCTAGCTAATAGGATTCACCTGCTGCGTGCTCCAGACTCATCACCGGTGGCCTATTTAACCCCACTACTCATACACAGTCCTAATTCAACAGCGGGTAGGTCGGGGCGCAATCGCAGGAGCTAGTTACGCTGATTAGGGTTGGAGCAAAGGACCGGGCTTGCCGCTGGGATTTTTCTCTCAGGAAGCGAGTGGGGTAGAGATGGCAGGAAGCAATGGAGAAGATGGGAGGCGGCGAATGTGAGATGGTATTGGGTGATAGGAGTTGTATGGAAGGAGGCGAATGGCAGGTTTTTGGAAAACAGAGAAAGAAGTGGCCGATCAAAGACAGTGGCTTATCATCTAGTGATGGAAGACAGTAGTCAGGATTTAAAGAAAATAAGGAAGGAAGAGTTGAAGGTTTTGTTTAATATTGAATGTGGACCCATTTCTGATATCATTCCAATTAGACTTGATTTGAAAAAAAAAGTATTAGGAGATAGTGTGGGTGCAAAATCTTTAAGAGATTGGTCTCTGTTAGAATTTTATACATATAGTTAGCAATGTGAGAACACTTTGGGGTTAAAAGCAGTGGGAGGAAGGAAAGTAGCACCAAAAATTACGTTGAACAATGGTGGTTTTGTGGAGTAAACTCTGGAGTGCATCTAGATGTATTCATGGACTAAGTTATAAATTATTCAGTCAGGGGGAGGGGTTAGTTGTGGATGTTAAATGTTTATAAGGGTTTTGTGGTGGGGTTAGTGTTGATTAAATCTGATGGAAAAATTGCTGAGTGGGATTAATTTTAGGTTACATGTTACAGTATGTGGTTTGGGTCTAGGTGCCACCCCCTCTGAGGTGTTTTCAATGCCAGAAGTTTGGTCATATAGCAGCTGTGTGTAAGGGTAGAAAGCGGTGTGGTAGATGCGGTGGGGAACATGGTTACGGCAATTGTAGAGAAGGCTTAAAGCCAAAACGTAGCAAATGCCGAAGTGAACAGAGTATTTCAGAAAGCTGTGGAAGTACAGCATGTTGGATGGAAATGTGTGTATCATATGCAGAGGCTTTGCAGAAAGTGCAGAAGACAGTGTCAATGAGACCTACTGATATCCAGAATGCAGACAGATTGAAGACAATGAGTAAAGTGCAAAGTTGTATAACAAAAGATTCTCTGTTGATAAGGTTATATGGCCTGGAGGTTTTAGTGCTCATATTACTTTATATAGGGTTGTAGTGACACAGATATGAAGATGAGTAATAATACCTTGTGTTCAACTCAATAGCTGAGGAGTCCATTCTTAGATCGCTGGGTTACTATAAAAGGAGGTGGATGGATGAGCTGTGATGGAGCAGAATAAAACTTGTAGGAAAATTCATACACGTAGCTGGCAACGCTCACATCCCGTAACTGAATAAAAGTAAATAAATGAATGTTTAATTCATTATGTTTTAAAAACTAAGCAATGGCAATGCCAGTGAATGTCAAGGTGATTATTCTTTCTTGTTGGAGACTGTTAATGTATGGAATTTTTGTGGTGTGAATACTGCAGGTCACTTGTTACCCAGGACATCCTGCTTGTCAATTCACTTGGTCCATTTTTGACATCTGCCTCCCCTTTCTCGATCTGTCTCCATCTCTGGAGACAAACTATCACCTAACATCTTTTATAAACCGACTGACTTCAATGGATGTTTCGATTACACCTCTTCCCACCCTATTTCCTGTAAAAGTGCTATTCCTTTTTCTCAGTTTCTTCGCCTCCGCCACATCTGTTCTCATTCCAGGACATCGGAGATCTCCATTTCGTTAAAGAACAGGGTCTACCTCCCTCTGCTATTGATGGTACCCTCACCTACATCTCTTCCATTTCCTGTACATCCACGCTCACCCTATCTTCCCACCGCCTTAACAGTAATAGAACTCCTCCTGTCCTTAACTACCACATCACCCTCTACATCCAACATGTTATCCTCCACAATTTCCACCATCTCAAATGGGATTCTACCCCTAAACATATCTTTCGCTCCCCTTTCCATTTTCCACGGGAATTGCTCCCTTCACGATTCCCTTGTCCCTTCCCCGCCCGCGGTAATCTCCCTCCCAGCACTTATCCCTGCAAGTGGACTAAGAGCTATACCTGGCCATACAGCTCCTCCCTCACCTCCATTCAGGGCCCCAAACAGTCCTTCCAGCGAGGCAACACTTCACCTGCAAATCTTCTGGGGTTGTGTGCTGTGTCCAATGCTCCCAATATGGCCTCCTCCATCGTAAACTGGGGTCCACGTCATCAGGCACCCCTGCACCATCCACCACAAGTGGGAATTCCTGGTGGCCAAACTTTTGAATTCTGATTCCCATTCCTGTTCCCACATGCCGATCCATGGCCTCCTCTTATGCCAAGAGGTGGCTACCCTCAGAGTGGAGGAAAGAAACACCTTTTATCCATCTGGGCACCCTCCAACCTGACAGCATGAAAACCGATTTCTCTCTCTGGTAAACAAATTCCCCACACCCTCCCCTTCCTCTATCCCCCACTCTGACCTTTTACTTCTTCTCACCTGTTTATTACTTCCCCATGGGTTCCCCCTCCTTCTCGTTCTCCTACGTCCACTCTATCGGATTCTTTCTTCTCCAGCTCTTGACCTTTCCCACCCACCTGGCTTCACCTACCACCTTCTAGCTAGCCTCCTTCTCTCCCTCCCCTCCCCAACCTTTTTATTCTGACATCTTCCCCCTTGCTTTTCAGTCCTGAAGAAGAGCCTTGTCCTGAAATGTTGACTGTTTATTCTCCTGTTGACCTTCTGAGTTCCTCCAGACTAGGCAGCACATTCAAGGCATCCACCACTCTCTGAGTAAAAAACTTACCCCTCACAACCCCATGAACCGACCTCCTCTCACCTTCAATGCATGCCCTCTGGTATTAGACATTTCAACCCTGGGAAACGGATACTCTCTGTCCACTCTATCTATGCCTTTCATAACATTATAAACCCCTATCAGATCTCCCCTTAGCATTTGGCGCACCAGGGAAAACAACCCATATTCATCCAGCTTCACATCACAGCACATGCCCTCTAAACCAGGCAGCGTCCTGGCAAATCTCTTTGTACCCTCTCTAAAGCCTCAACATCCTTCTTACCTTCAGCCATAAGGCTCTATAATGAGTCAACCTATAGCTGGGGAAGTGTGACTCCCTCCCTCCTAAGCTAACCTTTTAAATTAATTCTTCTTACTTCTTTTTAACCCGTGCAGGCGGGTTTAGAAATAGTAAGATAGCGCAGATCAACACGTGGCTGAAGACATGGTGCAGGAGGGAGGGATTCAGATTTATAGATAATTGGGCAGTTTTCCAGGGAAGGTGGGACCTGTTCCGGCGGGACGGTTTACATCTGAACTGGAGGGGGACAAATATTCTTGCAGGAAGGTTTGATAGAGAGGCCCCCGTGTATTTTAACTAGATACAAGGAGGGAGGGGAACCAGAGTGTAGGGGAGAAGGAAGAAAAAGAAAATAGTAAAGTCGTTTAGTGATAAACAGAGAGCAAGAGGTGGAAAATTTCTTAAATGCTTTTATTTTAATGCTAGGAGTATTATCAGAAAGGTGGATGAGCTTACAGCATGGATTGATACCTGGAAGTATGATGTGGTAGCTATTAGTGAAACATGGTTGCAGGAGGGGTGGGATTGACAACTAAAATTCCTGGATTTTGTTGCTTCAGGTGTGATAGAATCGGAGGGACAAGAGGGGGAGGTGTTGCATTGCTTGTCAGGGAAAATATTACAGTGGTGCTCTGGCAGGATAGATTAGAGGGCTCTTCTAGGGAGGCTATATGGGTGGAATTCAGGAATGGGAAAGGTGTAGTAACACTTATAGGGGTGTATTATAGACCACCTAATGGGGAGCGAGAATTGGAGGAGCAAATTTGTAAGGAGATAGCAGATATTTGTAGTAAGCACAAGGTTGTGATTGTGGGAGATTTTAATTTTCCACACTTAGATTGGCAAGCCCATACTGTAAAAGGGCTGGATGGTTTGGAGTTTGTAAAATATGTGCGGGATAGTTTTTTGCAGCAATACATAGGGGTACCAACTAGAGAAGGGGCAGTGTTGGATCTCCTGTTGGGGAATGAGATAGGGCAGGTGACGGAGGTAGGTGTTGGGGAGCATTTCAGGTCCAGTGATCACAATGCCATTAGTTTCAATATAATTATGGAGAAGGATAGGTCTGGACCCAGGGTTGAGATTTTTGATTGGAGAAAGGCTAACTTTGAGGAGATACGAAAGGATTTAGAAGGACTGGATTGGGACAAATTGTTTTATGGGAAGGATGTAATAGTCATAGTCATAGTCATACTTTATTGATCCCGGGGGAAATTGGTTTTCATTACAGTTGCACCACAAATAATAAATAGTAATAGAACCATAAATAGTTAAATAGTAATATGTAAATTATGCCAGTAAATTACAAAATAAGTCCAGGACCAGCCTATTGGCTCAGGATGTCTGACCCTCCAAGGGAGGAGTTGTAAAGTTTGATGGCCACAGGCAGGAATGACTTCCTATGACGCTCTGTGCTGCATCTCGGTGGAATGAGTCTCTGGCTGAATGTACTCCTGTGCCCAACCAGTACATTATGTAGTGGATGGGAGACATTGACCAAGATGGCATGCAACTTAGACAGCATCCTCTTTTCAGACACCACCGTCAGAGAGTCCAGTTCCATCCCCACAACATCACTGGCCTTACAAATGACTTTGTTGATTCTGTTGGTGTCTGCTACCCTCAGCCTGCTGCCCCAGCACACAACAGCAAACATGATAGCACTGGCCACCACAGACTCGTAGAACGTCCTCAGCATCGTCCGGCAGATGTTAAAGGACCTCAGTCTCCTCAGGAAATAGAGACGGCTCTGATCCTTCTCGTAGACAGCCTCAGTGTTCTTTGACCAGTCCAGTTTATTGGCAATTCGTATCCCCAGGTATTTGTAATCCTCCACCATGTCCACACTGACCCCCTGGATGGAAACAGGGGTCACCGGTACCTTAGCTCTCCTCAGGTCTACCACCAGCTCCTTAGTCTTTTTCACATTAAGCTGCAGATAATTCTGCTCACACCATGTGACAAAGTTTCCTACCATAGCCCTGTACTCAGCCTCATCTCCCTGGCTGATGCATCCAACTATGGCAGAGTCATCTGAAAACTTCTGAAGATGACAAGACTCTGTGCAGTAGTTGAAGTCCAAGGTGTAAATGGTGAAGAGAAAGGGAGACAAGACAGTCCCCTGTGGAGCCCCAGTGCTGCTGATCACTCTGTCGGACACACAGTGTTGCAAGCACACGTACTGTGGTCTGCCAGTCAGGTAATCAAGAATCCATGATACCAGGGAAGCATCCACCTGCATCGCTGTCAGCTTCTCCCCCAGCAGAGCAGGGCAGATGGTGTTGAGCGCACTGGAGAAGTCAAAATCATGATCCTCACAGTGCTCGCTGGCTTGTCCAGGTGGGCGTAGACACGGTTCAGCAGGAAGACGATGGTATCCTCAACTCCTAGTTGGGGCTGGTAGGCAAACTGGGGCAGATCTAAGTGTGGCCTGACCATAGGCCGGAGCAGCTTCAGAACAAGTCTCTCCAGGGTCTTCATGATGTGGGAGGTCAATGCCACCGGTCTGTAGTCATTGAGGCCGCTGGGGTGCAGCGTCTGCGGCACAGGGACGAGGCAGGATGTCTTCCACAGTACAGGAACCCTCCGGACCCTCAGGCTCATGTTGAATACATGGCAAAGTACTCCACATAGCTGAGGGGCACAGCCTTTGATCACCCTGGTACTGACACCATCCGGTCCTGCAGCCTTGCTTGGGTTGAGACGTTTCAGCTGTCTTCTCACCTGTTCAGCTGTGAAGCCCACCGTGGTGGTTTCATGTGGGGAAGGGGTATAGTCATGAGAGCAGGGTGGGGGACTGTGAGGAGGGGTAGGAGGGGAGAGTGGAAGATGTGTTGGTTGGGGGCCGACAACAGATGGCTCATGTGGGGGATGGGCAGGGGCCACAATGTCAAACTGTTAAAGGACAGGTTAAGTTCGTTGGGCCTGTCCACACTGCCTTCAGCTCCTCTGTTGCCAGTTTGCTGAAACCCAGTGATGGTCCTCATCCCCCTCCAGACCTCTCTCATGTTGTTCTGCTGGAGTTTCCACTCAAGCTTCCTCCTGTACCTGTCTTTAGCCTCCCTCATCCTGGCTTCCAGGTCCGTCTGTATTGCCCTCAGCTCCTCCCTATTTCCATCTCTAAATGCCCTCTTTTTAGCATTCAGGATGTCCTTAATGTCCTTTGTCACCCATGGCTTGTTATTTGAATAACAAAGGACAGTTCTTGTGGGAACATTGCAGTCCACACAGAAGTTGATGTAATCAGTGATGCACTCTGTGAGCCCATCAATATCCTCTCCATGTGGCTGAGTGCCTGCCAGTCTGTCACCTCAAAACAACCCTGGAGCGCCTCATAAGCCTCCTCCGACCATTTCCTCACTGTCCTCGAGGTTGCAGGTTTACTCTTTACCAGAGGCACATAGCAGGGTTTTAGATGCACCAGGTTGTGATCTGACCTTCCCGTGGGGGGAGGAGAGAGGAGCTGTATGCATCCTTAACATTAGCGTACATCAAATCCAGAGTCCTCTCCCCTCTGGTTGTACAGCTCACATACTGCGTGAAGTTGGGCAGTGTTCTAGCCATGGTAACCTGGTTGAAGTCACCCGAGATGGTAATGAGGGCACTCGGGTGCTGGGTTTGTAGTCTGGCTATGATGGTGTAAATGATGTTACACGCCGACATCGGGTTGGTAGAGGGAGGTATGTACAGAACAACCACAATTGCATGCGAGATTTTCCCTGGCAAATAATATGGCCGGAGTCCAACAGCAAAAAGTTCAATATCCGGGCTACAGACACGTTCCTTGATCATAATATGCCTAGGATTGCACCATCTGTTATTTACCAGAACAGCCAGCCCCCCTCCTTTACACTCAATAGAGAAATGGAGGTCATTTAAAGGTGAAATTTTGAGGGTACAGAATCTTTATGTTCCTGTTAGGTTGAAAGGAAAGGTTAAAAGTTTGAGAGAGCCATGGTTTTCAAGGGATATTGGAAACTTGGTTCGGAAAAGGAGAGATATCTACAATAAATATAGGCAGCATGAAGTAAATGAGGTGCTCAAGGAATATAAAGAATGTAAAAAGAATCTTAAGAAAGAAATTAGAAAAGCAAAAAGAAGATACGAGGTTGCTTTGGCAAGTAAGGTGAAAATAAATTGAATGGGTTTCTACAGTTATATTAATAGCAAAAGGATAGTGAGGGATAAAATTGGTCCCTTAGAGAATCAGAGTGGACAGCTATGTGTGGAACCAAAAGAGATGGGGGAGATTTTGAACAATTTCTTTTCTTCAGTATTCACTAAGGAGAAGGATATTGAATTGTGTAGGGTAAGGGAAACAGGTAGGGAAGTTATGGAAACTATGATGATTAAAGAAGAGGAAGTACTGGCGCTTTTAAGGAATATAAAAGTGGATAAGTCTCCGGGTCCTGACAGGATATTCCCTCGGACCTTGAGGAAAGTTAGGGTAGAAGTAGTAGGGGCTCTGACAGAAATATTTCAAATGTCATTAGAAACGGGGATGGTGCCGGAGGATTGGCGTATTGCTCATGTTGCTCCATTGTTTAAAAAGGGTTCTAAGAGTAAATCTAGCAATTATCTGCCTTTGAGTTTGATGTCAGTGGTGGGTAAATTGATGGAAAGTATTCTTAGAGAGGGAATATATAATTATCTGGATAGACAGAGTCTGATTAGGAACAGTCAACATGGACTTGTGCGTGGAAGGTCATGTTTGACAAATCCTACTGAATTTTTTGAAGAGGTTACTAGGAAAGTTGACCAGAGTAAAGCGGTGGATGTTGTCTATACGGACTTCAGTAAGGCCGTTGACAAGATTCCACACGGAAGGTTAGTTAGGAAGGTTCAATCGTTAGGTATTAATTTTGAAGTAGTAAAATGGATTCAGCAGTGGCTGAATGGGAGTAGTGGTGGATAAATGTTTGTCAGATTGGAGGCCGGTGACTAGTGGTGTGCCTCAGGGATCTGTACTGGGTCCAATGTTGTTTGTCATATACATTAATGATCTGGATGATGGGGTGATAAATTGGATTCGTAAGTATGCAGACGATACTAAGATAGGTGGCGTTGTGGATAATGAAGCAGGTTTTCAAAGCTTGCCGAGAGATTTAGGCTAGTTAGAAGAGTGGGCTGAAAGATGGCAGATGGAGTTTAATGCTGATAAATGTGAGGTGCTACATTTTTGTAGGATGATCAAAATAGGACATACATGGTAAATGGTAGGACATTGAAGAATGCAGTGGAACAGAGGGATCTAGGAATAATTGTGGATAGTTCCCTGAAGATGGAATCTCATGTGGATAGGGTGGTGAAGAAAGCTTTTAGTATGCTGGCCTTTATAGATCAGAGCATTGAGTGTAGGAGTTGGGATGTAATGTTAAAATTGTACAAGGCATTGGTAAGGCCAAATTTAGAGTCAACAAAATAGAGAGAGTACAGAGAAGATTTACGAGAATGTTACCTGGATTTCAGCACCTAAGTTACAGAGAAAGGTTGAACAAGTTGGATCTTTATTCTTTGGAGTGTAGAAGGTTGAGGGGGAACTTAATAGAGGTATTTAAAATTATGAGGGGGATAGATAGAGTTGACGTGGATAGGCTTTTTCCATTGAGAGTAGGGGAGATTCAAACAAGAGAACATGAGTTGAGAATTAGGGGGAAAAAGTTTAGGGGTAACATGAGGGGGAACTTCTGTACTCAGAGAGTGGTAGCTGTGTGGAACAAGCTTCCAGCATAAGTGGTTGAGGCAGGTTCGATGTTGTCATTTAAAGTAAAATTGGACAGCTATATGGACAGGAAAGGAATGGAGGGTTATGGGCTGAGTGCAGGTCGGTGGGACTAGGTGAGAGTAATCGTTCGGCACGGACTAGAAGGGCCGAGATGGTCAGTTTCCGCGCTGTAATTGTTGTATGGTTATATCTATAATGCTACTACGACACTGTAATTTCCTTTGAGATCAATAAAGTATCCATCTATCTTCCCAGAGTATCAATCTCCTTCATACAAAATAAACATGGAAATACATGTTTCATCCAAATCTCAAATTTTAGATTGAGATAGCGAGAACTCATCGGTGCCTGGGAGATCCAGCAGCACCCATTCCCTCCGGGGATAGTGTAGTTCATTGCATCCATGGCTGTCTCTGTACCTAGAATGCACCGCGAGCTCGGAGCCAGCCTATCCATCAACGTTTCAGCGATATGCATGCGCCCCAGAAGTGGTGCCAGCTCATCAGCAGATATCGCCATGGGGCACTGGTGTAGACCACGTGGCAGAGGAACCGGGAGAGGACCACGTCTGTCCCGGCTGCAAGGCCACCGTGTCTCCGCACCTTGTAGCGACTGTCCCTCACTCGCAGTCCTGCTGAAACTGTCGCCCGATGCCCACCGATGGCACATGCTCTCCGTTCCGTGCAGTGGCACGCTCCCCATGCCCGAGCAGTTGATTTGCGGAGATTTCTGGATAAGAACTGTGGCAGTGAACGTGTTACCGGCTTCCCTCTGCCAAACGGAACTGACCCAGTTCCTCTTCTTCATGAGAACTCAATAGGTTTCAATAAGTACATTTAATATAGCACAATACAGGCCCTTTGGCCCACAAAGCTGTGCCGAACATGTCCTTACCTGAAAAATTTCCTGGGGTTACCCATAGCCCTCTATTTTTCTGAGCTCCATGTACCTGACCAGCAGCATCTTAAAAGACCCTATCGTTTCCGCCTCCACCACTGCCGCCGGCAGCCCATTCCACGCACTCACCACTCTCTGCATAAAAAACTCACCCCTGACATCTCCTTTGTACCTACTTCCAAGCACCTTAAAACTATGCCCTTGAGCTAGCCATTTCAGTCTTGGGAAAATGACTATCCACACGATCAATGCCTCTCATCATCTTATACACCTCTATCAGGTCACCTCTCACCCTCCGTTGCTCGAAGGAAAAAAGGCCGAGTTCACTCACCCTATTCTCATAAGGCTCCCCAATCCAGACAACATCCTTGTAAATCTCCTCTGCACCCTTTCTATGGTTTCCACATCCTTCCTAGTGAGGTGACCAGAACTGACCACAGTACTCCAAGTGGGGTCTAACCAGGGTCCTATATAGCTGCAACATTACCTCTTGGCTCCATGCAGAATATGACCTATCTACAACCACTCTTTGCCTTCTGTGGGCAAGCCAGTTCTGGATCCACAAAGCAATGTCTCCTTGGATCCCATGCCTCCTTACTTTCTCAATAAGCCTTGCTTGGGGTATCTTGTCAAATGTCTTGCTGAAATTCATATACACTACATCCACTGCTCTACGATCATCAATGTGTTTAGTCACATCCTCAAAAATTTCAGTATAGCTCTGACCTGCCTTTGACAAAGCCATGTGGAATATTCCTAATCATATTATGCCTCTCCAAATGTTCATAAATCCTGCCTCTCAGGATCTTCTCCATCAACTTACCAACCACTGAAGTAAGACTCACTGGTTTATAATTTCCTGGGCTATCTCTACCCCCTTTCTCGAACAAGGGAACAACATTTGCAACCCTCCAATCCTCCGGAACCTCTCCCATCCCCATTCATGATGCAAAGATCATTGCCAGAGGCTCAGCAATCTCCTTTCTCACCTCCCACACTAATCTAGGGTATATCTCATCTGGTCCTGGTGACTTATCCAATTTGATGCTTTCCAAAAGCACCAGTACATCCTCTTTCTTAATGTCTTTCTGCTCAAGCTTTTCAGTCCACTGTAAGTTACCCCTACAATCGTCAAGGTCCTTTCCTGTAGTGAATACTGAAGCAAAGTATTCATTAAGTACCTTCGCTACCTCCTCCAGTTCCATACACACTTTTCCACTGTCACACTTGATTGGTTCTATTCTATCAGGTCTTAACTTCTTCCTCTTCACATACTTAGAAGTGCATGGTCATGAGCTTTGGTAGAGAAAATAAACGGAGAGACTACTTTCTAAGTAGGCAGGAAATTCAAAACTCAGAGGTGCAAAGACTCTTGGGATCCCTTGTACAGGTTTCATTGGTGGTGAGGAATGCAAATGCAATGTTAGCATTCATTTCATGAGGACTAGAGTGCAAAAGCAAGGATGTAATACTGAGGCTTTATGAGGCATTGGTGATAGCACACTTGGCAAATTGTGGGCTGTTTTGGGCCCCTTATCTAAGAAAAGATTTGCTAGCATTGGAGAGGGTCTAGAGGAGTTTCAAGAGAATGACCCCAGGAATGTAAGGGTTAATGTATGGGGAGCATTTGATGGCTTAGAGGCTGTACTTGCTGGAGTTTAGGAGAATGGGGTGGAGGCGGGGAGTTCTCATTGAAACCTATCAAGTATGAAAGGGCTTGATAGAGTAGACGTAGAAAGGATGTTTCCTATAGGGGGCCATCTAGGACCAGAGGGCACAGCCTCAGAACAGAGGAACATCCTTTCAGAATAGAGATGAGGAAAATTTTCTTTAGCCAGAGGGTGAATCCGTGGAATTTATTGCCATAGATGGCTGTACAGGCCAAATCATTGGGTATATTTAAGGTGGAAGTTGATAGGTTCTTGATTAATCAAAGGTTACAGGGAGAAGGCAGGAGAATGCGGCTGAAAGGGATATTAATCAGCCATAATGGAAGAGCCTACTTCCCATCCCCATCCCTTCTGTGTCACCCCTCACCCTATCTCTGGCTCCTTCCCTTCATGTTCACTTCCAGATTGTCTCCTCTCCCTTCACCCCTATCAGTGGTTCACCAATTTACCCCCTCCCATCTGGTCAGCCCTTCCCCGTCACACCTGCCCATTCCCGCCTCAAATTCACTCCGTTCACCCCCTGCCAGCTTTCACACTGCCCCTCCCCATTTCATGGTAGCCCTCTTCAGTCACCCAACTCTGGGTGACCTCCTCCCCGTCTCCCCACACTTCACTGGGTCATCCTTATGCCCTCCACTCGTCTATAGGTCGTCCCAACCTTCCCATGTCTGGGTTACACCCTTACACCATCCCCTATCTCCTCTGCACCCCCGTCATCTATACAACACCCTCTTCCCTCTGTGTGTCGCCTCTGCCCACTTGTCTCGGGGTCACCCAACTTTCCCCAACCCTCTCAGCCCCTCTTACCCCCTCCCTCATTTCTGCTTTACTTCCTTTTTATGCCCTGCTCCAGGGTTTCCCGTTCACCCCCCCCCCCGCCCTGAGGCTTCAGTTCACATCCTTTGCCCCTCTCCAAACTTGTGGGTCATCCTTTAACCCCTCATTGCCATCCTTCCATCTCTAGTTTGCCCCCTTCCCAGCTGTTCATGCTCAGTGCACTGTGCCCTCTTCCATTGTCTATAGGTTGTACACTTCCCTTCTCCCTCCCCAATTCCCCATTTCTGCACCACCCCTTCCCATTTCATCTCTTTGTCTATGGGTTGACCCCTTACCCCCACCATTTCTGGATCACCCTGTTTTCCCACATCTCTGGGCCATCCCCTCACTCTCCCCATCCCTTCACCCTTCCCACACATCTCTAGGTTGCCCCTATCTCCTCACACCGTGTCTAGGTAGCCATTTCCTATCTCCGGGTCACACCTTACCCCCTCTACCTTTTCTAGGTATCTCGCACAGCATCTGGGCTGCCCTTTTCCACCCTCCCCAACCCATCATGCCCCCTCCTTCTGCCTTCCCCACATCTATTGGTGAAACCCTTTCACTTTCATCTTTCTTTCCACACCCCAAGTCTCAATCCTTGAGTTCCCCGCCTTCCCCCATGTCTCTTGCTTATCATATTCTCCCATCTGTGTTACCAACTTCCCCCTCTCTCTGTCTCTGGACCTCCCAGACCCTCATCAGATCTCAATGCCACCCTCATCTCACATCGCTGGGTTGCCCCCCCAACCCACTTCGTGTCTGGATCGCCCCTCTCACTTGTGTTTGGATCCACCCCTTCCCCGCTTCCCTGCCCCATTCTCTGAGTCACCCATTATCCTCTTACCCAAGTATCTGTGTCTCCCCTCTAACCCGCCTCCCCAATCTCAGCACAGCCCCTCACTCCCCCATCTGGAGATCTCCCCTTCACCCTACATCCTCCCCCAATTTTTTGCTCTCCTTTAAACACCCCCCCCATCTCTAGGTTCCACCCTTTCTCAGGTTGCAGTCTTTCCCCGTTCCCCCCAATACATCAACCCATCCCAGGGTTGCACCTTTGGCTCCTCAAGTGTCTCATTCTCCCCCCAGTTCTTTTGGTCACCCCTCGCCCCAGCTCTGGGTTTCCCCTGTCCGCTCACCCGCTTCCTTCCCAAGTCTCTGGGTCACCTGCTACTCAACTCTCCTGATGCTTTGTCACCCTCCTTACCTTCATCCATGTCTCTGGGTCACCCCCTTCTACCTTCCCCTGTCTGTTGAACAGACCCTTTGCACTCTGCGCCCCAGCCTGTCTCTAGGACACCCACCGCCTTCCCCCTGTCGATTGGAAGTACCCTTGCTGGTTGCGCCCCCACCCACTGCTGGGTCACCCACTTCCACCTTCCTCCCTCCCTTTCTAATGGATGCACCCTTTCCACATCATCTCTGGGTCACCACCTGCCCCCTCCCATACCCAATCCCGATTCTGGATCACTTACTTCCCCCTTCTCCATTAGTCTGCCCCATTCCATCTCTGTGATGAACCATTCCTGTCTCCTCCCCTCCATCCCGTCTCTGAGATGCAAATACCCCACCCTCTCCTTTCCCCCTCATGCAGCTTCCTCCCCCCCACTCATACACCATCCCTCATTTCCTCTCCTCCCTCTTTCATCCTCCTCTTCATCCTCCACCACGCCCTCCTCTACCCAACACCTCTTCCTCCTCCCCTTCCTACTCCCTGCCCCTTCTCATTCCCACTCCTCCCCATACCCTCTCCCTCCACCACCTCCCCGCCCTCTTCTTCCCTCCCCCACAACCCCCTATTCCACATCTTCTCTAACTCCAATATCTCTCCCACTCCTACCCTCTTCCCTTGCTCCCTTTCCCCCTTCTCACCCTCCTCCCAACCATCCTACCCCTCCCTTCACCTCCGCTATCATACTCCCGAACCCAACTCTTACACATCCTACCCCAATCCTCCCCCCTCCTCACCCCTCCACCTACGCCCTGCTTTCACTCCCTCTCCTTCTCCTCCTTTACCCTCCCATACTCCCTTCTCCATATACACTCGCACTTCTCTCCTTATTCCCTCCTCATTCCCCCTCACTGCCCCCACCTCCCCATTTTCTTCTCTCCCACTTCACCCTCCTCTCTCCCCAATGTTCCTCCTTTGTCCACCCCTTCTCCCTTGCCCCCACACCCTCTCAAATCCCTCCCTTTCCCATCTTTCTTACCTCTCTACCATTAAACTCTCTCCCGCTTCCCTGTCCTTCCCCCTCCCCCTACCACATTGCCTCTTTCCCTTCCCCCTTCCGGCTTCTCAGCCTTTCCCCTTTCCACACTCCCACTGCCCTCAATCTCCCATTTTCCCTTCCTCCCCTCCCTCCCTCATCTCCCTGCCCCTTCCTCCGCCCCCCTACTTCCTCCATCCACAAGACCATAAGGGATAAGTGGAGAATCTGACCATTCGACCAATTGATAATGCTTCACCATTCGACAATGTCTGGTTTATTTTCTCAACGCCATTCTCGTGTCTTCTCAAGATCAACGTTGCCATCCTAACTAATAAAGAACAAATCAGTCTCTGTTTGAAATATACCCAGTAACTTAACCTCCAAAGCTGAACTTGGCAATGAATTCCACTGATTCACCACTCTCTGGTTAAAGGTATTCTTCTTCATCTCTGCTCTTAATGGTCATCCCCGTATCTTGAGGTTGTGCCCTCTGGTCTGAGACCCCCACGCTACAGGAACCAACCTCTCCACATCGATCTAGGCTTTTAAACATATGATAGATTTCAGTGAAGTCACCCTCATTCTTCTAACCTCCAGTGAGAAGAGGCCCATCAAACACTCTGCGTAAGTTAACCCATTAATTCCGCAATCTTTCTCATGAATCTCCTCTGGGCCCTCTTTTGGAGCACATCCTTTGGAGCTCACTATACTCCAAATGCAGTCTGACCAGTGCCTTATGAAGCCTCAGCATTACATGCTTGCTTTTTTATTCTAGTCCTCTCGAAGTGAATGCTAACATTGCATTTGCCTACCTTACCTCACATTCAACCTGCACGTCACCCCTCAAGAAGTGACTCCCAAGTCACTCTGCGCTTCTGATTCCAGCATTTGCTTCCCATTTAGATAATGTTTTACGTGTTTATTCCTTCCACCAAAGTCCACGAACATACACTTCCCTACCTACACTATATTCCATCTGCCACTTCTTTACCCATTCTCCTGATCCATCCAAGTCCTGCTGCAGACTCCCTGCTTTCTCAACACTACCCGCCCCTCCACCTATCTTTGTAATCATCTTCAAACCTAGACACAAAGTCACAGATTCTGCCATCCAGATCATTAAATCTCACACTTGTGGGGTTTGACCAAAGACAGGGGTCACTTTGCACTACAGTGCAAGAGTGTTCATTTGGTGCATCAAAAGTCAAACTTACAGAAAGTAGTGAAAATAGCAAACAAAAAAGAAAACAGCCAATATTTACAAAAAGATATCTACCAGAAATCACAATAAATAGCTCCATACTAATGTTGTCCATTGCGGATTCCTGGTAGTCCCGACCTCTCTCTACCACTGAGAGCAATCGGCACCCTTTTTTTTGAGGCCCCATGACAAAGTATCATTAATTACCCACAAAGTTAATTTACGACTATACATGATACACCCCACAAGGTCATTCAATTCAACTTGTTTAATTGTCATTCAACCATACATGAATACTCATGAATACAGCTGAAAGAGACAACGTTACTCCAGGGTCAAGATGCAAAACACAATACCAACAGTCACACACAGCATGTACAAGATTGCAAGCACAAATGGTATCACAATCACGCAATAAAAGTCCAAACTTGTGGAATCAATCTTCAATTGACTACAATCGAGCCAGTATCCTGTCAGGTGAACACTGGGGGGAAGGGGCAACACCAACTCCAGCCTGGACGCCACGCCACACCGTTCCCAGTGGAGCAGCCCAGCTTGGATGCTTCCCTCAGGTGACACTGTGGCTTGAGGCCTAGTGCTCGAATATACATGATAACAAGCACAAGCATGCCCACTTTCAATGACTGGTGTACAAGGACACCCAGGTCTCGTTGCACCTCCCCTTTCCCTAATCGGCCACCATTCAGATAATAATCTGTTTTCCTGTTTTTGCCACCAAAGTGGATAACCTCACATTTATACACATTAAGTTGCATCTGCCATGAATTTGCCCACTCACCTAACCTATCCAAGTCACCCTGCATCCTCTTAGCATCCTCCTCATAGCTAACACTGCCACCCAGCTTCATCTCATCCGCAAACTTGGAGATGCTGCATTTAATTCCCTCATCTAAGTCATTAATATATATTGTAAACAACTGGGGTCCCAGCACTGAGCCTTGCGGTACCCCACTAGTCACTGCCTGCCATTCTGAAAAGGTCCCATTTATTCCCACTCTTTGCTTCCTGTCTGCCAACCCATTCTCTATCCACATCAATACCTTACCCCCAATACTGTGTGCTTTAAGTTTGCACACTAATCTCCTGTGTGGGACCTTGTCAAAAGCCTTTTGAAAATCCAAATATACCACATCCACTGGTTCTCCCCTATCCACTCTACTAGTTACATCCTCAAAAAATTCTGAGATTCGTCAGACATGATTTTCCTTTCACAAATCCATGCTGACTTTGTCCGATGATTTCACCGCTTTCCAAATGTGCTGTTATCACATCTTTGATAACTGACTCTAGCATTTTCCCCACCACCGATGTTAGGCTAACTGGTCTATAATTCCCTGGTTTCTCTCTCCCTCCTTTTTTAAAACGTGAGGTTACATTAGCCACCCTCCACTCCTCAGGAACTAGTCCAAAATCTAAACAGTTTTGAAAAGTTATCACTAATGCATCCACTATTTTTTGGACTACTTCCTTAAGCACTCTGGGATGCAGACCATCTGGCCCTGGGGATTATCTGCCTTTAATCCCTTCAATTTACCTAACACCACTTCCTTACTAATATGTATTTCCCTCAGTTCCTCCATCTCACTAGACCCTCAGTCCCCTACTATTTCCGGAAGATTAATTATGTCCTCCTTACTGAAGACAGAACCAAAGTAGTTATTCAATCGGTCTGCCATGTCCTTGTTCCCCGTGATCAATTCACCTGTTTCTGACTGTAAGGGACCTACATTTGTCTTAACCAGTCTTTTTCTTTTCACATATCTATAAAAGCTTTTACAGTCAGTTTTTATGTTCCCTGCCAGTTTTCTCTCATAATCTTTTTTCCCTTTCCTAATTAAGCCCTTTGTCCTCCTCTGCTGGACTCTGAATTTCTCCCAGTCCTCATATAGCTGGAAATCTGAAATAAAGCAGAATATGTCGACACTCTCAGAAGGTCAGGCAGCATCTATGGAGTGAGAATCCAAGTTAAGGTTTGGGGACCCTACACTGGCACACTGAGGCTAAAGGGCTTTTTTTCCCTGCTGAATGTCTCTCGGGTGATGCTCAGGGTCCTGAATGTCACAGGCTACCCTTTTCTCTTAAGTCATTCCTAATTCCTGAGCAATTGCCCAGGCAGACACAAGAGTCAAGTGCCAGGAGAGGAGTCTCAGACCGGGAGAGTCGGGTGGGGGGGCAACTGTGCGACGACTGAACCTGTCAGATTCTGACCACATAGGTGTCCCCATCTTCTGCCGTTCGGATCACATGGAAACTGACCAGTCGCACTTGCACCCACAGTGATGAAGTGTTTTGAGAGGTTGATGATGAAACACTATCAACTCCTACCTGAGAAGCGACTTGGAACTGCTCCAATTTGCCTATTGGCACAGCAAATGCCATTTCTTTACCTCCTCACTCAATCCTGGAACATCTGGATAGCAAGAATGCATACATCAGGATGCTCTTTATTGACCGCATCTTGGCATTCAATACTATCATCCCCTCAAAACTAATCAACAAGCTTCAATGCCTTGACCTCGATACCTCCTTGTGCAACTGAATCCCTGATTTCTTCAGCTGCAGACCCCAGTCAGTCAACATCTTCTTCACAATCTCCATCAGCACAGGTGCACCACAAGGTTCCCCTACTCGACTTGCTTTCCACTTATGACTGCGTGGCTAATGCGATATTCAAGTTTGCTGATGCCACCACTGTTGTAGGCCGAATCAAAGGTGGTGACAAGTCAGCAGATAGAAGGGAGACTGAAAATGTAGCTCAGTGGTGCTACCACAGCAACTGCTCACTCAATATCTGTAAAGCCAAGGAGCTGATTGTTGATTTCAGGAGGAGGAAACCAGAAGTCCGTGAGCCAGTCCTCATTGGGGGGGATTCAGAGGTAGAAAGGGTCAGCAACCTTAAATTCCTGGGTGTTATCACTTCCGATAAGACCATAAGACAAAGCAGCAGGTCGGCCATTCGGCCCATCAAGTCTGCTCCGCCATTTTATCATGAGCTGATCCATTCTCCCATTTAGTCCCACTCCCCCGGTCTCTCACCATAACCTTTGATGCCCAGGCTACTCAGATACCTATCAATCTCTGCCTTAAATACACCCAATGACTTGGCCTCCATTGCTGCCCGTGGCAACAAATTCCATAGATTCACCACCCTCTGGTTAAAAAAATTTCTTCGCATTTCTGTCCTGAATGGGCGCCCTTCAATCCTTAAGTCATGCCCTTTCATACTGGACCCCCCCATCATGGGAAACAACTTAGCCACATCCACTCTGTCCATGCCTTTTAACATTAACTTCAGAACCTGTCCTGGGCCCGGCATGTAAGTCCAATTACAAAGGAAGCATGGCAGTGCCTCTACTTCCTTAGGAGTTTCAAAGATTGGCATGTTATCTGAAACTTTGACAAACTCCTATAGATGAGTGGTGGAGAGTATATTAACTGGCCGTATCACAACCTGGTATGGAAATACCAATGCCCTTGAATGGAAAATCCTACAAAAAGCAGTAAATTTGGCCCATTCCATCGTGGGTAAAGCCCTCCCCACCATTGAGCACATCTACAGGGAGCGTTGTCGCAGGAAAGCAGCATCCATCATCAGGGACCCCCTTCCTGTATTTTGAGGTTGTGCCCTCTGGTCTGAGGCCCCCACGCTACAGGAACCAACCTCTGCACATCCATCTAGGCCTTTAAACATACGATAGATTTCAGTGAGATCACCATCATGCTTCCAACCTCCAGTGAGAACAGGGCCATCAAAAACACTTTTTAGGTTAACCCTTTCAGGAAAAAGTTACAGGAGCCTCAGGACTCACACCACCAGGTTCAGGAACGGTAATTACCCCTCAGCCATCAGGCTCTTGAACCCGAAGGAATCACTTCACTAAAATGTCCTGCAACCTACTCCTTCATCTCATGTTCTCGATATCTATTGCTTATTTACTTATTATTATTATTTCTTCTTTTCTTTCTTTTGGTATTTGTACAGTTTGTTGTCTTTTGCACACTAGTTGTCTGCTGTTGGGTGCAGTTTTTCATTGATTCTATTATGGTTATTGGATCTATTGAGTATGCCCACAAGAAAACGAATGTTGGGATTGTACATGGTGATATAAGTGTACTTTGGCAATAAGCTTACTTTGAACTTTGACTTCATCTCACCAACTCCGCAATATGTCCAGGAAATAAAACATGGTGCATTCAGAGTAATGTCTGTCCTCCCTGTGTCTGATCTACTCCCACTCCGTAATGTCAATGTCCGACACCACTCTCTCTGGTGCTTCCTCACTCTCCCTGGCGCTCGTCTGCTCTGGGAATAATCTCCTCTCAACCCCAGCCTCTCTCCTTATAGAAACATAGAAAATAGGTGCAGGAGTAGGCCATTCGGCCCTTTGAGCCTGCACTGCCATTCAGTATGATCATAGCTGATCATCCAACTCAGAACCCTGTACCTGCCTTCTCTCCATACCCCCTGATCCCTTTAGCCACAAGGGCCATATCTAACTCCCTCTTAAATATAGCCAATGAACTGGCCTCAACAGTTTCCTGTGGCAGAGAATTCCACAGATTCACCACTCTCTGTGTGAAGAAGTTTTTCCTCATCTCGGTCCTAAAAGGCTTCCCCTTTATCCTCAAACTGTGGCCCCTTGTTCTGGACTTCCCCAATATCGGGAACAATCTTCCTGCATCTAGCCTGTCCAACCACTTTAGAATTTTATACATTTCAATAAGATCCCCCCTCAATCTTCTAAATTCCAACGAGTATAAGCCTAGTTGACCCAGTCTTTCATCATATGAAAGTCCTGCCATCCCAGGAATCAATCTGGTGAACCTTCTCGGTACTCCCTCTGTGGCAAGAATGTCTTTCCTCAGATTAGGGGACCAAAACTGCACACAATACTCCAGGTGTGGTCTCACCAAGGCCTTGTACAACTGCAGTAGCACCTCCCTGCTCCTGTACTCGAATCCTCTTGCTATGAATGCCAGCATACCATTCGCCTTTTTCACCACCTGCTGTACCTGCATGCCCACTTCAATAACTGGTGTACAATGACACCCAGATCTCATTGCACCTCCCCTTTTCCTAATCGGCCACCATTCAGATAATAATCTGTTTTCGTGTTCTTGCCACCAAAGTGGATAACCTCACATTTATCCACATTAAATTGCATCTGCCATGAATTTGCCTACTCATCTAACCTATCCAAGTCACCCTGCATCCTCTTCACAGCTAACACTGCCGCCCAGCTTCGCGTCATCCACAAACTTGGAGATGCTGCATTTAATTCCCTCGTCTAAGTCATTAATATATATTGTAAACAACTGGGGTCCCAGCACTGAGCCTTGCGGTACCCCACTCGTCACTGCCTGCCATTCTGAAAAGGTCCCGTTATTTCCACTCTTTGCTTCCTGTCTGCCGTGTTATGTACATGGTCTCCTCTGGAACCCTCCCTGCTGTGTTCTCCCTCATACCACCTACCATCCAGCCTTCAATCCCCTTTCTCTCATTCACCCCCTGCCCTCCCATCTGCTGTCACTCTCTCACTGTTCCACTCTACCTCGGTCACCTCATGATCCTGCCTTCACTGTCCTTCAAACATTCCCTTCTCCCCCTCACTGTCCTTCTCACGATCGCTCCTCTCACTGTTCCTCTCCCTTTCCCTCACAGTCCTTCTCTCCTTCACTGCCTCACCCATAATCCTTCTCCCTACGTATCTCCCTGTCACTCACTTCTCCCCACTGTGCCTCTCATTGAACCCACACTGTTTCTCTCTAATCTCACTGATTCCTACCCACTCCTCAGGTTCTCCGTCTCCTCACTGACTCTATCTCTCCTTGTCCCCTCACTGTTTCCCCTCTCCTCCCTCATTCTCCCTTCCCACCATTACTGTCTCTCCCTGTCCCCTGGATTTCCCTACATCCTCACAGCCTCTCCCTGTCTCTTGCCTCACTCTCCCTTCCCACCAACAATGACTCTCCCTGTCCCTCCCTCACCGTCCCCACCATCACTGACTCTCTCTGTCCCTCCCTCCCTCCCTCACCCTCCCCACCATCACTGACTCTCTCTGTCCGTCCCTCCCTCACCCTCCCCACCATCACTGACTCTCTCTGTCCCCTCCCTCACCCTCCCCACCATCACTGACTCTCTCTGTCCCCTCCCTCACTCCGGCCTCTCGTCCACACTCGCTCTTTCGCTGCAATCTCTCACTTTCGCGCCCCCTCCAACCCGCGCTCAGCCGCCCGTTCTGATTGGAGGGCGCTGCAGAAGGTCGGTGGGAGACTCGCCAATCATGGCGCCAGCCTTGTGATGAGTGGCAAACATGGGCGACCTATCAGAAGCAGGCAGCAGGCGGGTCTAGCGCGTGGGCTCCGAGAGTCCGCAGAAACACGTGACGAAGGCAACGGGCCTCTGGGCCAATCCGGCGCCGGTTTGGTCGGCGCCAAAAGCCCCGGGAGGGAGAGCGCGGAGCCGGAGAGAGGGGTCGATGTCGAGCCGGAGAGCGCAAGGCAGAGGAAAGTGGGGGAGAGGAGCGACAGACCGATTCCCCACCTACTGAAGAGAGAAGGCGGGGAAACGGACCAGAGATGAGGGAGGGAGTGAGGAAAGGGGGGAAACGGTTGACCGAGAGATACTGGATTGAGGGGCATGGGGTGACAGGGCAGAATGAAGGAGTAAGTAAGAGATATGGGCGAAAGGAGATGGCCAGGGTCCAAGATATGGGTGAAAGGGCGAAAGGTCCAGAGACGTGGGGTGGAGGGTGAAGAGAAGGGGTGGGGGTGTGGTGAGGGGTGGACAAGGGAAGAGGGTGGCTTAGAGGCGCAGGATGTTGAAAGTGGTGACAGAAATATGGGGGAGTGGAAGGGGGGGACCCAGAGATAGGGGAAGGTGGCATCCCAAAGAGGGGTGAGTGGTGACCCAGAGATGGGATGGTGTGGGAGGTGGATAGCAGACGGTAGAATGGGGGTAGGGGTGTGACCAGCAGGGGGAAAATGGAAAGTGGTGCCCCACAGATGAGGGAGGATGTGTGAGTTAGTGGAGCAGGCGGTAGGAGGAGACCCAAAGACCAGAGTGAGGCCAGAGGGGATGACACAGAGACAGGGGAAAGGTGTTGACCTATAGGTAGGGAGGGGAGGGAATGAATCAGATCATGGGTGAGGGGGAAGGGGAGGACCCATAAATGGGGTGGGATGTGAGGCAATCCAGTAATGGGGAGGAGGAGTGGCAACTCAGACTGGGGAAAGAGGTAAGGACCGGGAAGGGTTTGACCTGATGTGGAGAGGAAGTTGGGGGATGGGTTGACCCAGAGAGGGAGGGTGAACCGGCCCATTACAGAGATGGGAGGGGGTGAAGGGTGCTACCAGTAGATGAGGTATAAGGGGGTTCCCAATGAAATGGGAGAGGGGTCTTAGGTCGCCACACTGTGACACTCCGGAGTGAAATGGCAGCAGGCCAGATGTAGGGTTCAGGGGTTGACCCAGAGAGAGCTGGATATGTTGCAGTGCATCACCCAGAGATACAGGGGTGAGGGGAATGGGGCAACAAAGGTGAAGGAAGGATGTGGGAGAGGGAAGCACAACCCACTGACCTAAAGACACTGTGGGGAAGGGAAGGATGTGACTCAGACTGGGAGCTGACAGGGATAGGTGGTTTCACAAATCATGGAAGAGGAAAAGAACCAGAGACAGATAGGGATGGGGAAGGGTTAAGTGGGAAACACAGAGATGGGGGAAGGGAGATTGTGGCGGTGACCAACCCATGGTGGTGGTAAGAGCGATGGCGAAGGAGTGTTCGTGAGGGGTAGAGGGATGGGAATGACAGAGAGAAGGAGTGGAAAGGAATGACCCAAAAATGGGGAGAATTTGGGCAGCCCAGAGATGGGAGACTCAGGTGGGATCGGGGAAAGGAAGAAGGGATCCAGAGGAAAGGTGAGAAGGCGTTGAAACCCCTGTTTACTGTGCATCTCTGGAAACATGGCTGGTTAGTCCCCCACCTTTCTTGAATTCCTTACATCTAGGGTTGATGGCTTGGGTCCCATCAGACCAGGAGAGCCAGCATGTTTTGACAACCTGCTCCCAATCTGTGTGAATACTGTGTAAATGCTGCCTACTTGCAATTACCAGTCGGCAGGAAATAACTGCATACAGTTATAAAGTATATTTATTAATATCGGCTTTATCAAACACTTTATAGAAAATGAAGAGGGCACATTACAGTTAACCGAGTCCAAATGTGCACACAAGTTGGAGCTCATTTTGAAGTTGTTCTTTAATTCACGTGCTGGACCCACAGTCTGCGTGAGAGCACACGCCAACTTCTGAATGTTGCTCGAAATCCATCTCGAACAAACAGGCTCTCCCACGGCAGTGTTGGTCCTTCATCTACACAAAGCATCTTGTGCAACGGGGACAGCATCCTCAGCCATCTTCCCTCCTGTCTTTTCCCAGTTCCCGCCAAAGAAAAAGACCTTAACCCACACCAGTGTCCGTCACAAAAACTTCTCTGCCCAGCATTCTTAAGAACCTTCTCCCAGTTCCACCATCCCGATTGGGCGACAAAACATTCCTAAGCTGAACATCACAGCCCCTTATCTTTAGCTCAAACCCAAACATGCTGAAAGCAGAACACGCTGCTCTTACAGAACTACTGAAATGAAATACCTACAGCATAGCAGTAAAAATTTTAACCAGGGAGTTACAAAGTGAAAGGTCAGAGTGGGGAACAGAGGAACTGGGGGTGGGGGGGGGTGGAATTTGTTCACCAGGAGAAGAAATTGATATTCATGCCATCAGGTTGGAGGTACTCAAACGGAACGTAAGGTGTTGCTCCTCCACCCTGAGGATGGCCCCATCTTGAAGCAGGAGGCCACGGATCGACACATTGGAATGGGAATCGGAATTAAAACCTTTGGCCATCGGGAAGACCCACTTGTGGGAGATGATGCATAGCATGAATACCGGTTTCTCCTTCTGGGGAATAAACAGTAGGTTTGGTCTGCCAAGTCCTGATGAAGGATCTCGGCCCGAAAACACCAACTGTTTGTTCTCCTCCATGGATGCTACCTGACTTGCTGAGTTCCTCAAGTGTTTTGTGTGTGGGTAAATAGCCTGTTGTTTGTTGGTTATTGCTACCTGTAAGAATGCATCATGACTGGTATTGTATGTACGGAAATAAGGGATTGGAAGCTGCACAAGGTTTCAGTTGGTCAATAAGCATATAAAATTAACAATTCTGAGCAGAAGTTTCAGAGCAGCTTGGTGACGGTTGCCCTTGTGCAAAAGTGAAGTTTGAAAGAAGGCCAAGGGCGAGCTGTCACAGACCAGCTGATCGGTGATGTCACTTCATCATCCAGAAGTACTATTGATTTGTAATCCAGGGAGCGGGAAGCGCAGAATCAAATATCGCTATGATGATTGTACGTTCTAGTATCAGTTGTTTGGCGACAATAAAGTATAAAGAATGGCGACAATTCAGAATCCGTCACCACAGGGACAGCCTGAGGTGAGCTGCAGGGTGGGTTTAAGGGGACCAGAGATCGAGGAAAGAACATTGCTACAGGGTGATGGGAAGAGATGGAACAGAAACGCTAGCAGAGACCCATTGGGCAGAGTGGCCTCTATACAGTACACTGAATGTGCAGCAGATTCAGCAAGGACCTGAGATACAAGATTTAAACCAGAACTGATTTAATTATCACAGATCAAAAATATCAAACTCCGGTCTAATATGATCAGCGCAAATGCCCAGGATTCAGTCCTGGGCGTGGTGCACGAAAGAATCTGACACCATCAGTCTTGAACTTGCAAATGGATTCACTAAATGTGATGGTTTAAAAATTCAACATAGTTAATTAAACTTCTTCCCCTGTATGAAACAGCTGGGGTTTCGGCAGGAGGCATGACTGAGTAAATCTCTGTTCACATAGGACAGGTGTGTGGCCTCTCTGTGTGAACTCATCATTTTAGGAAGTGAATCCCTTCCTACATTCAGAGCAGGAGAAAGGCCTCTCCCCGATGTGAACTTGCTGGTGTGCCTGCAGTTTGGATGAACGACAGAATCCCTTCCCATACTCAGAACAGCAGAATGATCTCTCCCTGCTATGAACTATCTGGCATCTCATCAGGTCAAATTTCATACCGAATCCCTCCCACACTTAAAAGCAGTTCAGAATCTCACGTCTAGTGAAGATAAACTGCAATATTCTCATGGCTCTGGCTCCAATGAGAAGTTAAAACAGAAAACTTTCACTTCGGACAAAGCAGATGCACATTTACAGACAGGATGAGGAGCATACTTTTCCAGCTCCAGTCCATTAAAGATGAACGTCAGCAGAAGAAACTCCTCCCTTGCCCAGTAACCAGGGTACAGGACTGGGTGTGATAAGCAGCAGCAATAACACCAACAGTCGCTTTTGAATATTGAGCAACTGATCATTCAATTTCCATAAAGAAGCTACTTTAAACTTTTTCCCCCAGTGTGAACTTGCTTGTGGTGTCTCATCAGCTGGGATGACTGAGTAAAGGCCTTCCCACATTCAGAGCAGGAGAATGGCCTCTCCCCAGTGTGAATTCGCTGGTGTGTCACAAGGTGAGATGATCGAGTAAATCCTTTCCCACATTCAGAACACGTGAATGGTCTCTCTGTACTGTGAACTCGCTGGTGTTCCAGCAAGTGAAATGATTCAGTAAACCTCTTCCCACAGTCTGAGCAGCTGAATGGCCTCTCCCCAGAGTGATCTCGCTGGTGCCTCATCAGGTAGGATAAGTGAGTGTACCCCTTTCCACACTCAGAGCAGGTGAATGGCCTCTCCCCAGTGTGAACTCGCTGGTGTTTTAGCAGAGCAGATGACTCAATGAATCCTTTTCCACAGACAGAGCAGATAAATGGTCTCTCCCCACTGTGAACTCGCTGATGTTTCTTCAGGGAAGACGACAGAGTGAATCTCTTCCCACAATCTGAGCAGGTAAATGGCCTCTCCCCAGTGTGAACTCGCTGGTGCAACACTAAGCGGGATGAATTGGTGAATCCCTTCCCACACAGAGAACAAGTGAATGGTTTCTCTCCAGTGTGAACCCGCTGGTGTGCCTGCAGATGGGCCGACCGTGTAAATGCCTTTCCACATTCAGAACAGGAGAACGGCCTCTCTCCAGTGTGAACTCGCTGGTGCCTCAGCAACTCAGATGATTGAATGAATCCCCTCCCACAGACAGAGCAGATAAACGGCCTCTCCCCACTATGAACTCGCTGGTGTGTCTGCAGTTGGGATGACGTAGTAAATGCCTTCCCACAGTCCGAGCAGGCAAATGGCTTCTCGCCAGAATGAAGTCGCTGGTGTCTCATCAGGTGGGATGAGTAACTGAATCCCTTCCTACATATAGAACAGGTGAACGGTTTCTCTCCCGTGTGAACTCGCTGGTGTATTAGCAGATCAGATGACCAAGTGAATCGCTTCCCACAGATGGAGCAGATAAAGGGTCTCTCCCCAGTGTGAACTCGCTGGTGTGTCTGTAGGTGAGATGACTTAGTAAATGCCTTCCCACAATCTGAGCAAGTGAATGGTCTCTCACCAGAATGAAGTTGCTGGTGTCTCATCAGGTGAGATGACTGAGTAAATCCCTTCCCACATTCAGAGCAGATGAATGGCTTCTCCCTGGTATGGACTCGCTGGTGTATCGTCAGATGGGATGATTGAGCGAACCCTTTCCCACACACAGTGCAGATAAATGGTCTCTCCCCATTGTGAACACACTGGTGTGTCTGCAGTTGGGACAATGTGGTAAACGTCTTCCCACAGTCCGAGCAGGTGAACGGTTTCTCCCCAGTGTGAACTCCCTGGTGACTCATCATGTGGGATCAGTGAGTGAATCTTTTCCCACACACGTGCAGATAAACAGTCGCTCCCCACTTCGAACTTGCTTGAGTGCCTGCAGGTGGTACACCAGAGTAAATTCCTTCCCACACTTGGAACAAGCGAATGGCCTCTTGAAGTGAATTTTCTGGTGTATCTAATTGCCTCCCACTGTTAAAACAGGTCAACAGTCTCAGTAAGGTCTGAACGTGCTGATGTATCTTCACCCTGGATGACTGAGAATGAATGATCTCTCCCTGCTATCAATTCTCTGAAGACACGTCAAGTCAGACGTCAGACGTAGTGACTCTCTTGTACTATCAATGCAGTTGAAGAACTAATCTCTGGTGAACGAGTGCTGGTGGGTTCTCAGCATCCCGCTGCCAGTGGATTTCATTGACATAAAACAGAAAATTTCATTTTGGACTCAAAGCAGACGCACATTTCCAGCTGGGATGGATAAATCTTCTCCAAGGATCGACAATGAATATATTGCTACTACAAAGAAAATATCTGTTCTCTCCTTCAGTGACTAGAAGGCAATTTAAAAGGTTTATCTCCAGACAAGTTCATCCAAATCTCACCCCTACACCCAACATGTGTTCAGGTTCTCCTTGCTGTGACTGGAGTGCTGTCTTCACAAGAATCTCCTCCTCCACATTCAAAGATCGATGGTATTCAAGCGCCAGTGAACCGACAGACACAGCTTTGTCTTTTGTAACCTGCAAAAATATATACAGAAGACATCAACGGGTGAAGGACAGCATTTCAGAGAGATCATTTTAGTCTCTATGGTGAACTCTGATGTCCCACTGTTACAGTGAGATTCAATCCAATTTGGAGAAATGACTCGCTGTCTTCTGACGCCGCATGGTTCAGACATTGCAACTGACAATCAGGTTCCCTGTCTGTATCAGAAAGGAAAGGGCCATTCAATCAACTGCCTGTCATCAGTCTCTGAGTTGGTTCTGTTTGCCTCTCTCCATCAAGTTCTGGGCATCTCCCACAGTACAACGAAGAGCACATGGTATTACATGGCTTTCCTGGAGACTTCCTAATTATTTTATTTAGAGATACAGAACTTCTGGCCCTTTGAGCCGCAGCACCCAACAACCCCTAACCTAATCACAGGACAATTTCTAATGCCCAACTAACCTACCCGGTATGTCCTTGGACTGTAGAAGGAAATTGGAGCACCTGGAACACATTGGAGCATTCCACAGGGTGCATGTCCAGGCATTCTGATTCCCCTCACCTCCAGATGATTTGACAGTGGTTAACTCATCGGAGGCAAGGCCAATGAAGATGAAAGGGAGGTGATTTGGTTTTCTCATTGGAGATTCCTAATATGAGGCACTTCTATGACGTGAATGCTACAGGTCACTGATTATTGACATATGTACCCAGAAAGAATGGGACAAAACATGATCTCATGATTAGAAAGGCCAGAACCAGAGGAGAATGAACAAACGTGATTTTCTAAAGAACAGAAGCCGGTGCAAGGATTTTGTTATCTTTTTTAACAATGCAGCACTAATTATCATTTTTATTAACTGGAAATTAGATCCAGTATTTTCCTCCTTGAGCTCAACCAAGGAATTGGAAGATCCTCTAGATTTGGACATACGCTGAATCCGGACATCAGACCTGATCGCAACGTTCACCTTGGGTTACAAATGGCGTAAGATCATAAATCCATTTGTCTGAAAGGCGCCTTAGAAGTTCTTAATAGAAATTAATGTGAACTATACTTTTACTCCGAGATCAAGATATTCAGATTTAGATAGCTGGAACTCGGTAGCACCCGCTCTCATTCCTTCCCCAACAGTGCTTCCAAACATGCCCCAACTGGCGGGGAAAGCGCTAGAAGTGTTACCTATGGCTGCCGCAATACCCAGAAACCCCCACGAGCCAGAAACCAGCCGATCCGTGACGGTTCCAGCGATACCCAGGGGCCTCAGAAATGGCGCCAGCACCTTCGCTCATTAGCAGAAATTTTCCCGGGGCCCAGGTGCGGATCGTGGGACAAAGGAACAGGGGAAGTACCTGGTCTGCACCAGGGTGCAGGGCCACGGCATGCCCGGAGTTCTCAGCAATCGTTCCTCAGTCGAGGTGCGGACCCAGGTGCTGATGAAACCCCAGCCAGGAGCTCCGTCCCTACCAGCCGCCGACCCTCCGGAATCTTTTGTCCGCATGCGCGACCTTCGGGCACAATCTGCGACTCACGGCGTCTGCGCACTTGATGGCGCATTCTCTAACGCAATGCTTTCTGGGTAGGAGCGGTGCCATTGGGGGCATTTGGCCGTACCAGTTCTCCCTTGGTACATGCCTCACATCCAGTCAATAGTTTCATGTGGAAAACTCAGCAGTTAATTTAATATAATCAATATCAACCGGCAATCTTTGTGTCAAAATTCAAAGTCCACCAGCCTTATGGATGCAGATATGAAAATTATCAGTCAGTCAGCTTACAAATGGTGCTGATCTTTAATTCCTTACCATATCCTCATGGTCTGATTACCCACTACTCCTCTATGGCTAGAGATTTTCTGGAGCCCGAAATCTGGCCCCTCTTTGGTTGTTGGCCCTGCTTCATTCACCATCAACCTGCTTCACCATTAAACATTCTACACTCAGCCGTCCGAAGACCGTGGTGTATTGCGACAAATGAACAGCCTGAGACACCGCCCTCGGTTAAAGTTACCTATGTATAACGGCAAGACCCGACCTAGATTGAGGGACTGCTTCGTGGGGCATCTTTGCACAGCCGCCACCACACGTGGAATTTCTCAGTAGCCACTCATTTCGGTTCTGCTTCCCATTCCCATTCCAACTCCAACATATCGGCCAATTATCTCCTTGGACCGACCTCTCTCCTTCAATCCCTTCTTGCCCTGAAAGTTGTTCTCCTCTCGGGAAGCTCTCTTTCTCCACCCTGAAGGTGCTTTGGCCTGGCTATTACGGGAAACGAAATCGGTCAGATGAAGCAGAGACGTCACGGAATGGGAGCCGAGAGCTCAGCGTGGCACAACGATCCCTTCCTTCCCGATAGATTATCTCTCAGACCCTTCCACAGGCTAACGGACTGTCTTTCGGAATTCCCGACTAACTCTGTCTCTACCTCTGTCCTCAGACCGTCACTATCCTCAGTGTTGGGGTGGAGGCAGCCACCTTCCCTCCCCACCTCAACACATTATAAATACATTTACTCCTGTGGAGAGGGGGTTAAAGTGGATAACTGGAGCAGGAGAGGATTGTACAAGACATCTTACTCCAACAACACAGGATCCCGCTGAGACCGCCCCTGGAATGTTGTTCACTGCGCGAGTCTCCCGGCCTCAGAGGAGTCGTCTGACAGTGGGAGCGCAGCGAATATCCACCGCAACGGTCCCTGGGACGAGGGAGGGGGATGGTCCCATGAGGTGACATTAAGCAGAGCAATCTGTCATCAGAAACAGGTTTAATATCACCGGCATGTTTCATGAAACTTGTTAACTTTGCAGCAGCAGTACAATGTAATGCATGAAAATATAGAAAGAAGAATAAATAAATCAATTACAGCAAGCATATATAGGTAATAAATAGGTAATTATAATAGTGCAAAACCAGAAGTAATATACAGTAAACACGAGGAATTCTGCAGATGTTGGAAATTCAAGCAACGCACATCAAAGTTGCTGGTGAACGCAGCAGGCCAGGCAGCATCTCTAGGAAGAAGTACAGTCGACGTTTCGGGCCGAGACCCTTCGTCAGGACTAACTGAAAGAAGAGCTAGTAAGAGATTTGGAAGGGGGGGGGAAGATCCTAAATGATAGGAGAAGACAGGAGGGGGAGGGATGGAACCAAGAGCTGGACAGGTGATTGGCAAAAGAGATATGATAGGATCATGGGACAGGAGGCCCAGGGAGAAGGAAAAGTGGGGGGGGGGACCCAGATGATGGGCAAGGGGTATAGTCAGAGGGACAGAGGGAGAAAAAGGAGAGAGAGAGAAAGAATGTGTGTATATAAATAAATAACGGATGGGGTACGACCGGGAGGTGGGGCATTAGCGGAAGTTTGAGAAGTCAATGTTCATGCCATCAGGTTGGAGGCTACCCAGACGGAATATAAGGTGTTGTTCCTCCAACCTGAGTGTGGCTTCATCTTGACAGTAGAGGAGGCCGTGGATAGACATATCAGAATGGGAATGGGATGTGGAATTAAAATGTGTGGCCAGTGGGAGGTCCTGCTTTGTCTGGCGGACAGAGCGTAGGTGTTCAGCAAAACGATCTCCCAGTCTGCGTCGGGTCTCGCCAATATATAGAAGGCCACATCAGGAGCACCGGACGCAGTATATCACCCCAGCCGACTCACAGGTGAAGTGTCGGCTCACCTGGAAGGACTGTCTGGGGCCCTGAATGGTGGTAAGGGAGGAAGTGTAAGGGCACGTGTAGCAATTGTTCCGCTTACAAGGATAAGTGCCAGGAGGGAGATCAGAGGGGAGGGATGGGGAGGAGGGAACGAATGGACAAGGGAGTCGCATAGGGAGCGATCCCTGCGGAAAGCAGAGGGGGGAGGGAAAGATGTGCTTAGAGGTGGGATCCCATTGGAGGTGGCGGAAGTTACGGAGAATAATATGTTGGACCCGGAGGCTGGTGGGGTGGTAGGTGAGGACCAGGGGAACCCTATTCCTAGTGGGGTGGCGGGAGGATGGAGTGAAAGCAGATGTGCGTGAAATGGGGGAGATTTATTTGAGAGCAGAGTTGATGGTGGAGGAAGGGAAGCCCTCCACCAATCTATGTTCCAAACCTATTCTGGTATCTGTCCCCCACTTTTCCTTCGCTACATCGATGACTGCATTGGCGCTGCTTCCTGCACGCATGCTGAGCTCGTTGACTTCATTAACTTTGCTTCCAACTTTCACCCTGCCCTCAAGTTTACCTGGTCCATTTCCGACACCTCCCTACCCTTTCTAGATCTTTCTGTCTCTGTCTCTGGAGACAGCTTATCCACTGATGTCTACTATAAGCCTACAGACTCTCACAGCTATCTGGACTATTCCTCTTCTCACTCTGTCTCTTGCAAAAATGCCATCCCCTTCTCGCAATTCCTCCGTCTGCGCCGCATCTGCTCTCAGGATGAGGCTTTTCATTCCAGGACGAGGGACATGTCCTCCTTTTTTAAAGAAAGGGGCTTCCCTTCCTCCACCATGAACTCTGCTCTCAAAAGCATCTCCCCCATTTCACGCACATCTGCTCTCACTCCATCCTCCCACCACCCCACTAGGAATAGGGTTCCCCTGGTCCTCACCTACCACCCCACCAGCCTCCGGGTCCAACATATTATTCTCCGTAACTTCCGCCACCTCCAACGGGATCCCACCACTAAGCACATCTTTCCGCAGTGATTGCTCCCTGCACGACTCCCTTGTCCATTCGTCCCCCCCATCCCTCCCCACTGATCTCCCTCCTGGCACTTATCCTTGTAAGCGGAACAAGTGCTACACATGCCCTTACACTTCCTCCCTTACCACCATTCAGGGCCCCAGACAGTCCTTCCAGGTGAGGCAACACTTCACTTGTGAGTCGGCTGGGGTGATATACTGCGTCCGGTGCTCTCGATGTGGCCTTCTATATATTGGCGAGACCCGACGCAGACTGGGAGATCGTTTCGCTGAACTCCTACGCTCCGTCTGCCAGAGAAAACAGGATCTTCCAGTGGCCACACATTTTAATTCCACGTCCCATTCCCATTCTGATATGTCTGTCCATGGCCTCCTCTACTGTCAAGATGAAGCCACACTCAGGTTGGAGGAACAACACCTTATATTCCGTCTGGGTAGCCTCCAACCTGATGGCATGAACACTGACTTCTCTAACTTCCGCTAATGCCCCACCTCTCCCTCGTACCCCATCCGTTATTTATTTTTATACACACATTCTTTCTCTCCCTCTCTCTCTCTCTCTCTCCTTTTTCTCCCTCTGTCCCTCTGACTATACCCCTTGCCCATCCTCTGGTTTCCCCCCCCCCCTTTTCCTTCTCCCTGGGCCCCCTGTCCCATGATCCTTTCATATCCCCTTTGCCAATCACCTGTCCAGCTCCTGGCTCCATCCCTCCCCCTCCTGTCTTCTCCTATCATTTTGGATCTCCCCCTCCCACTTCCAAATCTCTTACTAGCTCTTCCTTCAGTTAGTCCTGACGAAGGGTCTCGGCCCGAAACGTCGACTGTACTTCTTCCTAGAGTAATATACAGTATATTTTTTAAAAAGTGAGGTAATATTCATTGTTTCGATGCCCATTTAGAAATCGGCTGGCAGAGGGGAAGAAGCTGTTCCTGAATTGTTGAGTGTGTGCCTTTAAGCTCCTGTACCTCCTTCCTGATGGTAGCAATGAGAGGAGGACATGACCTGGGTGATGGGGTTCCTTAATAATGGACGTCGCTTTTCTGAGGCACCGCTCCTTGAAGATGTCTTGGATATGACGGAGGCTAGTAGCCAAGATGGAGCAGAATAATTTTACAACTTGCTGTCGCTTCCTTTGGTCCTGAGCAGCAGCTCTCCCCCACCACCACCCCCCCCCCCTCCACAGACTGTGACATACCAGGTCAGAATACTCTCCATGGTACAGGTATAAAAGTTAGTGAGTGTTTTAGGTACAAACCAAATCTCTTCAAACTCCTAATGAAACATAGCCGCTGTCTTGTCGAGTTTATAGCGGCATTGATATATTGGGACCAGCTTGGATCCGCAGAGATCGTGACGCCCAGGAACTTGAAATTGCTCACTCTCTCCACTTCTGATCCCTCTGTGAGGATTGGTGCGTGTTCTCTCGTCTTACCCTTCCTGAGGTCTCTGTTCAGGAGACTGAGGGAAGATTTAATTTGAGAACCTTACCGCGTTTCGACAGAATGGGTGAGGTTGGTGTCTCTCTCTGATTGAGTTGTCCCGGCTGACGGAGTGGGTGTGTTTGCGATGTCAAATCAAACCAAATTCGAGCCTAATTATCATTCATACAGACGTGACTGCCGCCGAATGAAACAGCCTTCCTTTGGGGCTAAAGTGCAAAACATACACAGCACATTTAAAATACCGAGCATATATATATATATAGGAGGCAGCACTCAACTGGGCAGGGAGGTCGGCCGTTTGGGGCGGAGATGTGCCACAATTCATTCCCCTCCGGTGGGCAGTGACTCTCAGGAATCCTCTGCCCCTGAGGGCAGGAAGGATGGGAGGGGCAGGGGGTCCTAAGCAAATGGGTTTTGTATATTAAAGGAACTGAAGGATGGAGATGCGACAGGAAAAGGCTGATCGAGGTGAAACTGTACCTGTAGCGTGATTAGATTTTCATAGGGCATGTGGCAGTTGTCCCAAATTGGAGGCTGGAACACAAATTCTGATTTCCATTCCTGTTCCGACATGCCGATCCATGGCCTCCTCTTATGCCAAGAGGTGGCTACCCTCAGAGTGGAGGAAAGAAACACCTTTTATCCATCTGGGCACCCTCCAACCTGACAGCATGAAAACCGATTTCTCTCTCTGGTAAACAAATTCCCCACACCCTCCCCTTCCTCTATCCCCCACTCTGACCTTTCACTTCTTCTCACCTGTTTATTACTTCCCCATGGGTTCCCCCTCCTTCTCGTTCTCCTACGTCCACTCTATCAGATTCCTTCCTCTCCAGCCCTTGACCTTTCCCACCCACCTGGCTTCACCTATCACCTTCTAGCTAGCCTCCTTCTCTCCCTCCCCACCTTTTTATCCTGGCACCTTCCCCCTTGCTTTCCAGTCCTGAAGAAGAGTCTTGTCCTGAAATGCAGACTGTTTATTCTCTTGCTGACCTTCTGAGTTCCTCCAGACCAGGCAGCGCATTCAAGGCATCCACCACTCTCTGAGTAAAAAACTTACCCCTCACATCCCCATGAACCCACCCCCTCTCACGTTCAATGCATGCCCTCTGGTATTAGACATTTCAACCCTGGGAAACAGATACTCTCTGTCCACTCTATCTATGCCTCTCATAACCTTATAAACCCCTATCAGATCTCCCCTCAGCATTTGGCGCTCCAGAGAAAACAACCCATGTTCATCCAGCCTCTCATGACAGCACATGGCCTCTAAACCAGGCAGCATCCCGGTAAACCTCTTTGTACCCTCTCCAAAGCCTCAACATCCATCTTACCTTCAGCCATAAGGCTCTATAATGAGTCAACCTATAGCTGGGGAAGCGTGGCTCCCTCCTGTCAGACTGAGCTAACATATTTTAATAAATTCTTCTTACTTCTCTTTAATATCTGTAACGCTACTGTGACACTGTAATTTCCTTTAAGATCAATAACGTATCCATCTATCTTCCTAGAGTATCAATATCCTTCATGCAAAGTAAACTTGCAAATACACATTTCGTCCAAATCCCAAATTTTAGATTGAGATAGCGAGAACTCATCTGCGCTTGGGAGATCCAGCAGCACCCATTCCCTCCGGGGATAGTGTAGTTCATTGCATCCATGGCTGTCTCTGTACCTAGAATGCACCGCGAGCTCGGAGCCAGCCTATCCATCAACGTTTCAGCGATATGCATGCGCCCCAGAAGTGGTGCCAGCTCATCAGCAGATATCGCCATGGGGCACTGGTGTAGACCACGTGGCAGAGGAACCGGGAGAGGACCACGTCTGTCCCGGCTGCAAGGCCACCGTGTCTCCGCACCTTGTAGCGACTGTCCCTCACTCGCAGTCCTGCTGAAACCGTCGCCCGATGCCCACCGATGGCACATGCTCTCCGTTCCGTGCAGTGGCACGCTCCCCATGCCCGAGCAGTTGATTTGCGGAGATTTCTGGATAAGAACCATGGCAGTGAACGTGTTACCGGCTTCCCTCTGCCAAACGGAACTGACCCAGTTCCTCTTCTTCATGAGAACTCAATAGGTTTCAATAGGTACATTTAATATAGCACAATACAGGCCCTTTGGCCCACAAAGCTGTGCCGAACATGTCCTTACCTTAGAAATTACCCAGGGTTACCCATAGCTCTCTATTTTTCTGAGCTCCATGTACCTGTCCAGGAGTCTCTTAAAAGACCCTATCGTATCCGCCTCCACCACTGCCGCCGGCAGCCCATTCCACGCACTCACCACTCTCTGCGTAAAAAACTTACCCCTGACATCTCCTTTGTACCTACTTCCAAACACCTTAAAACTATGCCCTCTCGTGTTAGCCATTTCAGCCCTGGGGAAAAGACTCTGACTATCCACATGATCAATGCCTCTCATTACCTTGTACACCTCTATCAGGGCATCTCTCATACTCTGTGCTCCAAGGAGAAAAGGCCGAGTTCTCATAAGGCATGCTCCCCAATCCAGGCAACATCCTTGAGGATCTCCTCTGCACCCTTTCTATGGTTTCCACATCCTTCCTATAGTGAGGCAACCAGAACTGAGCACAGTACTCCAAGTGGAGTTTGACCAGGATCTTATATAGCTGAAACATTACCCCTCAGCTCCTAAACTCAATCCCATGATTGATGAAGGCCAATACGCCATACGCTTCTTAACCACTGAGTCAACCTGCACAGCAGCTTTGAGTGTCCTATGGACTCGGACCCCAAGATCCCTCTGATCCTCCACACCGCCAAGAGTCTTACCATTGATACTATATTTGACCTACCAAAATGAACCACCTCACACTTACCTGGGTTGAACTCCATCTGCCACTTCTCAGCCCAGTTTTGCATCCTATCAATGTCCCACTGTAACCTCTGACAGCCCTCCACACTGTCCACAACACTCCCAACCTTTGTGTCATCAGCACATTTATTAACCTATTGTTCCTCAAACTGATTCCCAATAAGAGTAACCGTGACAGGTGGATGCTGCAACTATTTTGTTTTGCCTGAACAAATGGACCCAGACTCGGTAATTCCTCTGAGACTCATTTTATTGTTAATACAGTGAATTGCGAGAAATGCTTTATATTGTACACTACCTACACCACTAATAGGTAGGGCTAACTTAAAGCAACCCCAAGTAGTCTACACCACCGAGCATACTTAGCAATGTCTGCGCGGTCCCTGAATCAGGCGATCGACCGTGGACTGGCTAGGGTGGAGGTCCTTGGCACCGGTTCAGCTGCTTGGCCCGAAGGTGGCACCCAGGCGAGTGTTCTGCCCAAGAAAGAACTTGCCCACCTTTATAGCACTATTGCCATCTCCCAGTCCAGGTGGAAACGGCTAGGCATCCAATCCAACGCTTACGTGACCATAACTTGGGCCAATCCAAGTCCTGGCCATGTATTAAGCCAACATACATCCTCCATACCTGCAAGTACCACGGTCGGGTGACCTGTAACAACTGGACTTTGCCCCTTCAGGGACAAAGCATCCTATTAATCTTACAACCAAATAATGTAAAAAAAAAACATTCTTTAGAGATAAGATGATTAATTACTTTTACACAAATCAGCACTTTTAGCTTGCTCTCAGGCATGTTATCCGGTAGACCAGAGTCACATATTGTTCTCCCCTTATCTAGCATCAAGGGTCAATCTGCCCAACAACATAACAGGCCCACAAATTCCTAATTGTTAACCACTTCCCTGCCGTGCCAATTTTCAGACTCACACATCTCACCCATACACTATACCTTACCTGTACACCTATCTCCCCACTTCTTCATCCAGGTCATTGATTAAAATCATGAAGAGAAGGGGTCCCAGAACAGATCCCTGAGGCACACCACTGGTCACCGAACTCCATGCAGAATATGACCCGTCTACAACCACTCTTTGCCTTCTGTGGGCAAGCCAGCTCTGGATCCAAAAAACAACGTCCCCTTGGATCCCATGCCTCCTTACTTTCTCAATAAGCCTTGCATGGGGTACCTTGTCAAATGCCTTGCTGAAATCCATATACATTACATCTACTGCTCTTCCTTCATCAACGTGTTTAGCTACATCCTCAAAAAATTCAATCAAGCTCGTAAGGTACGACCTGCCTTTTACAAAGCCATGCTGACTATTCCTAATCATATTATGCCTCTCCAAATGTTCATAAGTCCTGCCTCTCAGGATCTTCTCCATCAACTCACCAACCACTGAAGTAAGACTCACTGGTCTATAATTTCCTAGGCTATCTCTACTCCCTTTCTTGAACAATGGAACAACATCTGCAACCCTCCAATCCTCTGGAACCTCTCCCGTCCCCATTAATGACACAAAGGTCATCGCCAGAGGCTCAGCAATCTCCTCCCTCGCCTCCACAATAGCCTGGGATACATCGCATCTGGTCTCGGTGACTTATCCAGCTTGATGCTTTCCAAAAGCTCCTGAACATCCTGTTTCTTAATATCTACATGCTCAAGCTTTCTGAAACACCTAAAGCCTGGCACTCGAAGTAACCGTTCCTGCCCCTGAGCCACCCAAGTCTCTGTAATAGCCACAACATCACAGCTCCAAGTACTAATGTCAGAGAAATGTGTACAATATATGTCCTGGAACTCTTATCCTTAGCCAATTTAACACAGCAAGCTCCCACAAGCAGTATGCTCAATGTCAACAGGGCACTGTAGGTGTTAACAAAGTCAAGACACCTATGGGTGTAGAGATAAATTATTTTTTATGCCTATCATCCTCAAAATGTTGTTATACTTTAATTTACAGCTACATCCCCAGGCTCTGCTCTGCACCACATGTTCTTACCCCTACCAGCGTCCAGGTCCCCAGCACTGCCGCGTGCTGACCCTTGCTCCACTGAACATCCAAGTAATAATCCCTGTGAACATAGAACAGTACAGCACAGGAACAGGCCGCTCGGCCCGCAATGCTGTTCCGAACCAGCTGAAAAGCAAATCTAAAACACCCAGACACCGATCCCTCCTACCTACACCACGTCCATATCCCTCCATCCACGTGCCTATCCAAACGTCCCTTAAAAGGGGCGAAGGATGTGTCCGATATAGGTGCCACGGTAGCTTAGCAGTTCGCACTGTGCGATTACGTCTCAGATGTTCTGGAGTTTGGAGATCAATTCCGGTGCCACTTGTAAGGAATTTGTCTAATACCAGAGGTATTAGAAATGTCTAGTACCAGAGGGCATGCATTGATGATGAGAGGGGGTCGGTTCAAGGGGGATATGAGGGGGTAAGTTTTTTTACTCAGAGAGTGGTGGATGCCAGGAACGCACTGCCTGGTATGGTGGTGGAGGCAAACACATTAGAGGCTTTGAAGAGACGTCGGATGTAAGGAAGATGGCGGGATATGGACGTGGTGTAGGTAGCAGGAATAAGTGTTTGGGCATTTTTAATTTGCTTTTTAGCTGGTTCAGCACAACACTGTGAGCTGAATGGCCAGTTCCTGTGCTGTACTGCTCCAGGGTGTTAAACAGATGGGTTGCTGTGCAGGGCGGCTTATTGGGCCAAAAGGGCTGCTCCATGCTGTATGCCTAAATAAATAAATAAAATTATTGCAGTGAGCTCTTCATCTTCATCTTCAGCCTGCTTTGACTCTCTACTGTACACTGACTCATCTTCGTCTTCAGCCTGCAGAAAGTCATGCAGGGAATTCCAGGGAAACCTCTTCACACACAGTGCAGTGACCATTTGGAACCCATCACCACAGGGAGAGTGAGAGGTGAACAGCAGGGATGGAGTTAAAGGACAGTCCTGCAACAGGACCAGCTGGGCTGAATTGACTGCCCACTGTACACTGTGTATTCCGTAGATTCATTGAGCACCTGAGACAGGGTTTAAAATACAATTTAATTATTAGTCACAGATGCTGAGTATGAAACGCCAGTCCCATTACAGGTGAACATCAGCAGAGGAAACTCCTCCCAAGCCCAGTGACCAGGGTGGGGCATTGGGTGTGATGAGCAGCACCAATAATTGCAGAGTTCGACACCCAACTGTCCCATTTCAACTTGCCTCTGGATTCAGCGACTGTGACGGTGAAATATCCAGCTTATTGGAACCTGTTCCCGAGTGAACTGTTTGTGATATCTGAAAAGGCTTGATGACTGAGTAAAACACTGCCCGCATTCCGAGGAGGTGACTGACCCCTCTCTCTCTCCCCGCTGTGAACTCAACGGTGTTTGAGGAGATCAGATGATCAAACGGATCCTTTCCCACAGATGAAGCAGGTAAGTTGTCTCACCCCTCTGCGAACTTGCTGGTGTGCCCGCACTTAAGACAACTGAGTTAATCTCTTCCGAGAGCCTGTGCAGGTGAACGGCTTCTCCCCAGAGTGAATTCACTGCTGTGTCTTCGGATTGGATGAACCGGTGAAACCCTTCCCACACGTGGAACAGGGGAGCGATTTCTCTCGGACGTAAGGGAGGTGGAGGGATACCGACATTGTGTAGCAAGCAGGGATTAGTGATTGGGTGTTTTTGATTTTTTTGTTTAACTGGTTCGGCACAACATGGTGGGCCGAATGGCCTGCTGTGCTGTTCTACGTTCTGTGAACTCGCTGATGCGACAGAACGTGAGACGATCGAATGAATCGCTTCCCGCACACCGAACAGGAGAATGGCCTCTCCCCGGTGTGAATGAACTCGTGCGACTGTAGGTGGGACAGCCGGGTGAACCCCTTCCCGCACTCAGAGCAGGTGTACGGCCTGTCCCCAGTGTGAACCCGCTGGTGCGTCAGCAGCTGAGACGACCGAATGAACCCCTTCCCGCAGTCGGAGCAGATAAACGGTCTCTCCCCCTTGTGAACCCGCTGGTGTGCCTGCAGCTCAGATAACTGAGTAAATCTCAGTTCGCACTCGGAGCAGGCGAACGGCTTCTCCCCGGTGTGAAATCGCTTTTGGTGCCTCTTCAGGATGGACGACTGATTGAAGCTCTTCCCACACTGCGAGCACGAGAACGGCCTCTCTCCGGTGTGAACTCGCTTGTGTCTGTGGAGGTGAGACGACTGATTGAAACTCCTCCCACACACTGTACAGATAAATGTCATCTCTGCACTGTGAACTCGCTGGTGTGTCTGCACGTAAAATGACCGAATTAAAGCCTTCCTACTCTCTGAGCAGGTTAACTGCCTCTCCCCAGTGTGAACTCTGGTGTCTGACTGGATGAGGGAGTGAATCCTTTCCCACACAGGCTCTCGCTCTTGTGAACAATGAAATGTCTGTTGGCGGGCCGCGTGAGTGAATCTCCTCCCAAACACAGGTGAAGGGCCTCTTAACCAGTGTGAATTTACTGATGCATCTTCCGTGTGGATGGCAGAGTGAATCGCTTCCCGCAGTCACAACGGGGGAACCATCTCTCTGTGGTGTATCTTCGGCCCGGATGACTGAGAATATCCCTTCCCACACGTGGCCTCTCCCCACAGCGAACTCAGCTGTGCGTCTGCGGGTCGGCTGAGCGAGTGAATCCCTTTCCACACTGAGAGCGGAGGAACGATATCTCCCTGCTATCAGTTCTCTGATGATTCATCAAGTCAGGCGTCAGACAGTGAACTCCTCGCACAATCAATGCGGTTGAAGAACTGACCTCCAGTGAACAGAGGCTGGTGTGGCCTCAGTAAACCAGTTCCAGTAGATTTTAAGACAAAGAGCAGATGCACTTTTCCAGCTGTGATGAGATACAAAGAAAATATGTGGCCGCTCCTTCAACAACTGGAAGGTGGGTCTGTCTCCGGGTGGGTCTATCCAAATCTCACCCCTTCACTGAGCCCGTTTTTGGGCTCTCCCTGGGGTTGGTCTGCCGCCTTCTCGAGCGTCTCCTCCTCCACATTCAAAGGTCGCCTGCTGGTGAACCCACCCACACCAGCGTTGTGGTGCTTTGAGGTTCCTGTCCACAAATCCCTTGCGGTCTGTATCCTGTAGAAAGATTTACAAAGTACATCAGTGGGTGAGGGAGAGCGTTTGAAACCGGGTGATTCTAGTCTTTACAGTGAGCCCTGACTTCACGGTTACACTGAGGTTCAGCCCAAGCTAGAGGGACAACTTCTCACCTTCTAACTGTGCCCGGTTCAGGCATCCGGACCGACCATCAAACCCTCTGATTGTTTTTCTGCCTGCATCAGATTCGGCCATTTCTAGCCGTCAACAACTCGTGACTTGGCTCGGTTCGTCTCTCTCTATTAATATTATTTCAAGCTCTGGTCAAGGCCCACAGAGGATATGGCTGCTCCTGGAGACTTCCTAGTTACTCTGACCCCTCTACCCCCTCCACCCCCAGGTGACTGACAGTGAGGAGCTCACCGATGGCAGTGACACTGAATGCAAAGGGAAAGAGACTGGAATTTCTCCACATAGATCGCTAATGTGAGACACTGTTATGATGTGAATGCTACTGGTCACTTGTTACACCAGACAAAGGTACCTGATATCATTGGGCAACACACACACACAAAATGCTGGAGGAACTCAGCAGGCCGGGCAGCATCTATGGAAAAAAGTCAACAGTCGATGTTTCAGGCCAAGTCCCGTCGGCAGGACTGGAGAGGAAAAGCTGAGGGGTGGATTTGAAAGGTGGGGGTGGGAGGACTGCCCCTGTCTGCTAATGGAGTGGCAGTATTTTTCTGCTGCTCTTAGTTTTCTTTCTTTCCCCCTAGTTTAAGCTTTGAATTTAAAATTTTTACTTGTTGATTCTTGAGGGGGATCAATATGTCTATGTCTACAAGAAGTGGGAAGAATTTACCTGATAAAGGTAATGGGAAAGGAAAAGTGCAAAAGGAAAGATCTGATGAAATGCCATCGTGGGCTGAAGATATCGTTCGGACACTGAATTCAATTAAGGATCAGAATGGATCAATTAAACACCAACTGGAAAAGAATAGTAATGAAATGAAGTCATTTCTGGGAAAACTTAAAGACCTGGAAACTCAAGTTATTTCACACGAACAGGAATTGAAGATAACTAAGCAAAAGCTGTCTGAAGCTACAACTCGTTTGGAAAGATATCAAAATAAGATTATAGACCTGGAGACTAGGTCTAGATGAAGGAATATAAGAATTGTTGGGCTGCAGGAAGGAGCTGAAGATGGAGATCTAATGGCTTAAAATTTGCCCTGGTAATGAAACAAGCATATGATAAGAATCTTTTCCCGTCTCTGAGGTATCCGACAAAACTTAAAATTTTTCCTCCTAATTCTCCTCCTCGTACTTTTTTTGATCCAAAAGCTGCACTGGATTTTGTTCAGGCATTACCTGCCACTGTCACCGACACCGCTGTTGAATGATCCATCTGAAAGGCTGTTTGGCTATTTCTATATTATTCACATTTTGGAAAGAAGATTTATGAAGGTCACTTGTATATTTCATCGACAGACTAATTAAAGAACACGGGGAGTGGTTTTTTATTGCATATTATTGGTTTTCCTTTGGAAAGATTTACGGTTTAAGTATCTCTGCTCAAATGATCTCTGGACATTTTATGACTGAGGGAAGAAGATAGGGCGATTTGTTCCTTTAATTTTTCGTAGCTAATTGGTAGTTTTTCCTACTAATAGGGCTTTTTATATCTTTTTCTGTTCTATTATAACATTTTATAACTGAATTTTAAGCTTTTTTAGGGAATTAATATTAAACTTAAACTGGTTTTTTTAAGAGATAATATTATTTTGTTTTTTTCTTGTTTATCAGTCAATGGAATGTAAATACCTTTTTTTCCTGAGACTTTATTGTCTTTCTCACAGGGTCACTCTACTTTTTTACTAACTGGGGGGAGGGAAAGAAGACACAGACAGAGCAGTCAGCAGCTTTGAATTCTATCGTAGATCGCTTGCCTTTTCGGGTTTCCGGGTGTGGGTGGGTGGGTTTAGAGTTAGTTTTTTCCCATTGGGTGGTTCCGGAGCATGCGTGTTTTTTATTTGGTTGTATTTTTCATCGCCACCATCTTTGATCATCCTGCATTGATATGTACTTTGTGCATGTATAAAGTAGAATGAATTTATAGTATGCTGTTCAAACGGATTAATATAATAAGTTGGAATATACGTGGTTGGAATCATCCTATTAAACGAAAGAAGACTTTTAAAAGTATTAACCGATTCCAACCTGATATAATTTTTGCTCAAGAGACACATATCAGGGCGGGAGATCAAAATAGATTTTTTAGATGGTGGAATGGTTTGCAATTCCACTCCACTTCTCAGAGTAAAACAAAAGGCGTGTCTATTTTCATTAAACCTAATATATTTATTCAAGAGGATATTGAATCAGATTCTAATGGTAGATTTTTAATTGTTAAAGTAACAATCTGTAATAGAAAAGTTGTTTTGGTTAATTTGTATGGTCCTAACTTAGATGATACTTCTTTTTTAAAAAGGTATTCGCTTTACTGCCTGACTTAAATGAATATATGCTCATAATGGGTGGGGATTTTAATTGTTGTTTAAATCCTATGATTGATAAGAGGTCAACCAATCAGCGACTTCCAAATCAATCCACGTCATTTATTAATTCCTTTCTGATTGATTTTGGGTTGATTGATTTGTGGAGGTATCTTCATCCCAACAATAGAGAATATTCTTTCTTCTCACACGTTTATAAAAAATACTCGAGGATCAATCAATCCCCGCTTCTTGCCTAGTGTTAAAACCTGCGAATATGACGCTATTTCTATATCTGATCATGCGCCTCTGAGTTTCTCTTTTGAATTTGATGATGTCACTCTTGCCCGCCCACCTTGGCACATGTCTCAGACATTATTGCAAAACTCTGACTTTGTCACTTTCATTGAAACCCAGATAAAGGAATTTTTTTCTTTTTAATGATATAGGGAGTATGTTTAAATTAGTTATATGGAATACATTTAAAGTATTTTTATGTGGTCAGATTATTTCTTATTCAGCTAAACTTAAAAAACAAACTAAAGCAGAATTAGATAGAATTTCAAAACAAATTAAACATTTAGATAATTTTATGCAATTTCCCCCAATACTGATATATTTAAACAAAGGGTGGAACTTCAATCTCAATATAACTTGTTATTAACTCATCCCATTGAAGGTTATTTGCTTAAGTTAAAAAGTCAATTTTACATGTCTGGAGATAAAAATAATAAACTGCTTGCATCTCAATTAAAAATGGCTGCAGCCAAAAGGCAAGTCATGAAAATTCGTAGGAAAGATGGTACCTTAGCTCAGGAATATGAGGAAATTAATAAGATATTTCAAGACTTTTATGCTGAGCTATATAAATCTCAATGTCCATTAGATTCCTCTAAAATGAATGCTTTTTTACGAAAGATTGTTTTTCCTAAAATCTCGGCTGAGGATCAAAAGATTTTCGATGCTCAAATGACTAAAGCCGAAATTCATAAAGCTATTTTTTCAATGCAATCTGGTAAGTCCCCAGGACTTGATGGCTATCCTGTAGAATTTTATAAAAAATTTGGAAAGTTGCTTTCTCCGTATATGTTGGAAATGTTTAAGGATTCTTTTGTGAAAGGTGACTTACCTTCTACTTTTTATGAGGCCTCTATTTCTTTAATTCTTAAAAAAGATAAAGATCCTACTGACTGTGCTTCATATAGATCTATTTCATTACTGAATGTTGACGCTAAGATTTTGTCAAAGATAATGGCCAATCGGTTGGAGAATATTCTGGGTAAAATTATTTGTAAAGATCAAACAGGCTTTATAAAGGGTCGTTATTCCTTTTCAAATGTTCAGAGACTACTTAATATTATATATTCATCCTCTTCTAAAATTCCACAATGTGTTGTATCTTTGGATGTTCAACCGAGTTGAATGGAAATATTTATTCAATGTTTTAGAGAAATTTGGCTTTGGTGTTAATTTTAATAATTGGATTAAAATGATATATAAAGCCCCTATTGCTACTATTGTTACTAACAATTGTAGGCCTCCTTTTTTTCAGCTTTCACGGGGGACAAAGCAAGGCTGTCCATTACGTCCTTTATTGTTTAATTTAATATTAGATCCCCTTGCTATTGCTCTTCGTGAGGCTAAAAATATCCATGGGATATTTGTGAATGAGACCATGCATAAGGTCTCTCTTTATGTTGATGATTTATTGGTTTATATATCTAACCCTGACGAATCCATTCCTGCCCTGTTAAAATTATTTAATGAATTCGGAGGTTTTTCAGGATATAAAATTAATTTTAGTAAAAGTGAATTATTTCCCTTAAATGATTCTGTTTCTATATCTGATAATACTCCTTTTAAAGTTTCAGACTCTTTTAGATATTTAGGTATTGTAATTACTAAAAAATATAAGGATCTTTATAAAGCTAATTTTGTTCCCTTAGTAGACTCTATGAAGTATTTATTTAGTAGGTGGAGTCCCCTTACATTTTCACCTGTCGGTCATATTCATATAGTTAAAATGATGATTCTACCGAAATTTTTATATTTATTTCAGAATATTCCTGCTTTTTTGACAAGCAAGTTTTTTGATCGGATTGATTCTATTATTTTATCTTTTATTTGGAATAATAAAAGACCAAGAATTAGTAAATGTCATTTACAAAAATTGAAAAAGGATGGAGGTCTTGCTTTGCCTAATTTTAGAATGTATTATTGGGCTGTTAATCTGCGATATATGTCTTTTTGGTTATACTGGGTTGATAAGACTGATCGGCCAATTTGGGGAGATCTGGAACTAAAAGTTGTAAAACAGTTTTATTTAACTTTGTTATTGGGGGCTCCTTTACCTATGCAATTAGGTAAAGTTGTTAATTTTATTGCAGCAGAGTTAGTACTTTACTCAGAATAAAAGAGACAGAGACTCTTTCGGGATTACTTCATAGCAAAGTCCTTTTATTGTCGTGATGATCACGGAGAGCCAACCCTCACAACGGAGTGGCGGGCTCTAACTAGACGCATAAGCAAGTTGACCGTTTATACAGATAGATGAGACAGCTCGACGTGCAGAGATATGATTATTTCTTAGAATATGTCTGGTCTGCGGTTGATGATAAAGCAGATAGCGCTACAATTCTTGCAAGAACACTGCTTCGACCGAAATAATTTGTTAACACCTATGCAAAGTCGAATGCATCAAAGGGAGCTCTTAGCAGCGAGCGAAGAAGAGCTGCTAATGAAGAATTTTCCATTATCACAAATTTAAACTTATATCCTGTGATTAAGTATTCTTTATAAATTTGGCTCCAGTTCCGCAATTCTTTTAATCTTAAAAAATTTAAACTTTGTAGTTTAATTTACCAAAATTAATTTTTTAAGCCTTCTTTGAGTGATCCGATTTTTCTACTTTGGAAAAATAAAGGTATTAATTCTTTTATGGATTTATTTAAAGAAGATAGATTGATGTCCTTTGAACAATTAACTGATAAATATTCTCTTTCATACTCACACTTTCTGCAATACCTTCAAGTTAGACATTTTTTACAAAAATACTTGAGTAATTTCCCTTACATATTGGAGGCTGACCTGTTAGATAATATTATGAGTATGAATCTTTTGATTAAGGGTTCTATTGGAAGAATTTATAATTTATTATTACAATGGGATAAGCGTCCTTTGTCTAAGATTAAACAGGATTGGGAAAAGGAACTTAATTTGACTTTTATGACGGAGGATTGGATGTGGATATTGAAGTTGGTTAACTCTTCTTCAATTTGTGCTAGCCATTTATTGATTCAATTTAAAATTGTACATCGTTATCATTTGACAAAGGAGAGACTTTCTAAAATCTTTCCTAATGTTGATAGTCATTGTGATAGATATGAAGCTGAGATAGCTACACTGACACATATGTTTTGGTCTTGTTCTATATTGGAACAGTTCTGGAAGTTGATTTTCTCAACAATTTCTAAAGTACTTAAAATTAATTTACAACCTAATAAAGTAACGGTGCTTTTTGGAATAATTCTTCAAAATATTCATGGTATTTCTGTGTCTGACCAACATGTTATTGCATTTGTTACATTGATAGCTAGGAGGGCCATTTTGTTGAAGTGGAAGGATACATCAGCTCCCACTTTGTCACAATGGTTCTCTCAAGTGATGCTGTGTCTTAGTTTGGAGAAAATTAGAAGTCGAACCTTTGAACCTTTATTTGATTTTGAGAAAAGATGGGGCTCATTTGCTCGTTATTATCATTTGAGTTAATTGATATAATTTTTCCACGATCTAATTGTAAATTTTTTTTAGTATATTTTCTCTTCTTGCTGGCGGTCTGATGTTTATTTTTAGAAGCTTTTTGTATGACGCATGGCTCCGGGGTTGTACACCCAATGGGTTCTCTTTTTTTCTCACTTTTCTGCTCAGTAGGTTTTTTTTTTGTTATCACAAAATTTTGTTTTCAATCTTTAAGATGATAGGTTTTTTGAGGCATTGTAAAGTATTGTTACTTCAATGTACTCATTTATTTTTCCTATATATATATATATATATATATATATATATATACAATAAAAAGATTTGAAAAGAAAAGAATGAAAGGTGGGGGGAGGAGAGAGACGCACAAGGTGAGAGGTGGAACCGGGAGGGGGAGGGATGAAGTAAAGAGCTGGGAAGTTGATTGGTGAAAGAGACAGAAGGCCACGGAAGAAAGAAAAAGGGGGGGGCGATGGGCGGACAAGGAGATAAAGTGGGGGTGGGGGTGGTGGGAGGCATTACCGGAAGTTTGAGAAACCGATGTTATCAGGTTGGAGGCTACCCAGATGGAATATAAGGTGTTGTTCCTCCAGCTTAAGTGTGGCCCCATCACGGCAGTGGAGGAGGCCATGGATAGATGTATCAGACTGGGAATGGGGAGTGGAATTAAAATTAGAATGGGTGGCCACTGGCAGATCCTGCTTGTTCTAGCGGAGCTTGGCGAAGTGGTCTCCCGATCGAGGTCGGGTCTCATCGATGTACAGGAGGCCACACAGGGAGCAATGGGCACAGCAAATGACCCCAACAGACTCGCAGGTGAAGTGTCGTCTCACCTGGAAGGACTGTTTGGGGCCCTGGATGGTAGTGAGGGAGGAGGTGTAGGGGCAGGTATAACACTTGTTCCACAAGGATACGTGCCAGGAGGGAGATCAGTGGGGAGGGACGAGTGGACAAAGGAGTCGCATGGGGAGTGATCCCTGTGGAAAGCAGAAAATGGGGGGGGGGAGGGAAAGATGTGCTTGGTGAGGGGGAACATCCGGAGAATAATGTGTTGGACACAGTGGCTGGTGAGGTGGTAGGTGAAGACAAGAGGAACCCTATCCCTGGTAGGGTGGCAGACTTACGTGAAATGGAAGAGATGTGGTTGAGAACAGCGTTGATGGTGGAGGAAGGGAAGCCCATTTCTTTGAAAAAGGAGGACATCTCCCTCGTTCTAGAATGAAAAGCCTCATCCTGAGAGCAGATACGATGGAGACGGAGGAATTGAGAGAAGGGGACGGCGTTTTTATAAGTAGCAGGGTGGGACCAGGTGCTGTCAAGGCAGCTGTGAGAGTCCGTGAGTTTGTAATAGACATCGGTGGATAAGCTGCCTCCAAAGACATAGACAGTGAGATCGAGAAAGGGGAGGGAGGTGTTGGAAATAGACCAGGTAAATTTGAGAACAGGGTGAAAGTTTGAGGCAAAGTGGATGAAGTGGACGAGTTCAGCCTGGGTGCAGGAAGCAGCACCAATGCAGTCGTCGATGTAGCGCAGGGAAAGTGCGGGATGGTCACCAGTGTAGGCTTGGAACATAGACTGTTCAACGCAGCCGACAAACAGGCAGGCATAGCCGGGGCCCATGTGAGCGCCCATGGCTACACCTTTTGTTTGAAGGAAGTGGGAGGATCCAAAGGGGAAATTACTTAGAGTGAGGACAAGTTCTGCTGGGCGGAAGAGAGTGGTGGTGGAGGGGAACTGGCTGGGTCTGGTGTCCAGAAAGAAACAGACAGCTTTGAGGCCTTCCTGGTGGGGAATGGATGTTTATAGGGACTGGACATCCATAGTAAAAATAAGATGATGGGGGGCCCGGGAACTTGAAATCCTTGAAAAATATCAAGAGCGTATGAGCTGTCACAGATGTTGATATGAAGGGACCGAACGGGGGTGGGGGGGGGGGAATAAAACAGAGAAACAGAGTCGAAGTGTGCCGATATGCGTTCAGTGGGGCAGGAACAAGCTGAAACAATGGGTCTACCTGGACAAGCGGGTTTATGGATGTTGGGTAGGAGGTAGAAACAAGAGGTGCGGGGAGCGGGAACTATGAGGTTGGTGGCGTTGGATGGGAGATCCCCAGAGTCAATAGGGTTGGTGATGGTGTGGGAGACAATGGCCAGGTGTTCCTTAGTGGGGTCCTGTTCGAGGGGGAAGTGAGAGGAGGTGTCTGAGAGTTGGCGCTGGCCCTCAGCAAATGGAGGCCAGTCCGCCAGACTACTCAAGCGCCTCCCTTATCTGCGGGTTTGATGGTGCGGTTAGGACTTGTGCGGAGAGAGTGGAGAGGTGAGCGTTCAGAAGGAGTGAGGTTGGAATTGGAGGAAGGAGTGTTGAAGTCGAGACAGTTAAAGTATCGCATGGCATCAGTCCTTTTCACCACCCTATCAACCTGGGTAGCCACTTTCAGGGAGATACGAACTTGAACCTCCAGATCCCTCTGGTCACCAACACTGTTTAAGGCAAGACCCTTTCCACTTGACCTGCTGAGGTGCACCACCTCACACTTATCTGGATTAAACTCCATCTGCCATTTCTCTGCCCATATCTGCTACTGATCTATATCGTGCTGTATTCTTTGCCAGTTTTCTACGCTGTCCACAAATCTTTGCATCATCCTCAAACTTATTAACCCGCCCATCCACATTTTCATCAGATCAATGATATACATCACAAATAGCGGAGGTCCCAGTATGGATCCCTGCAGAACACCATTAATAACAGACCTCCATCCAGAACAAGTCCTGCTACCCTCTTACCCACTGTTTTCTACGAGCAAACCTATTCTGAATACAACGGCCAATTCACCATGGATCGGAGATCAACGTTTTTGTCCCAAGTCTCCCAAACCCTGGATCTAAATCGGCAGTGTCTGGGATTTCCATCCGCTCTCATTCCCGCTGCCCGCGCTTCCAAACACACCGGGCGCACTTAGTGGCAGCATCACCCATGGCGGCCCCTACAGCAGGAAAGCCCGCTAATGATCTACCCGTCGTGGTCGATGCAATACACAAGCACCTCGGAAATGGCACCAGCGCCATCGCTCATCAGAAACGCTCCAGATTCAAAATTGCTTAATGTCATTTCCTGTACACAGGTTGAAATGAGAAATATATCATCGTAATTCTGTGTCCGACGCAGCACAAAATAACACCATAAGATAAATAACAACACCATAAATATAAATACTGTACATAACAGAGCTTACACACTGTACATACTTCGATTGATCTTTGCCAAGATGGTGAAGCAACGTGTCGCGTCGCGGGCAGCCGGCGAAGAAGAATGACCAGACTTCAAGCTTGATTGCTTTTTTTTTGCAACACGATATCGTAGAGAGCCTGCAGAAAGGTGCAAGGCTCTAAGTTACAGAGCAATTCTGGCATATGCTGACACCCATGGACCGACAAGCGTGTGTGACTAGTCGCATGCATGTGCATCTGTTACACAGGATATTCTTAATCGCCGAACAGCAAGGTGGTTAAGTCGCGAGAGCGCCTGTTTCCGTTTTCAGAGTCTGCATCCTGGTTTGTGAAAGTCTAACTGTCGTCTGCAGGGCTCAGCTTACAACAAAGTTCAAGTGAAAAAATACAAGTGAGTTACTTAGTTCATTAACCCTTTTGCTGAGTCTTTATCCACAGCAGCTTACAAAACTTTTACATTTACTTCCTGTGAACGTTTATTCCTTTCTCCAGCTGATCTGGCAGCTGTGTGTTTCTGCCCTGCTGGTGTGATGACCTGCTGGTGTTTCTGCCCTGCTGGTGTGATGACCGAGGCTCGGGGTTTACTTCGGCTGTGTTTTTCTGCCCTGCTGGTGTGACGACGTGCTGGTGTTTCTGCCCTGCTGGTGTGATGACCTGCTGGTGTTTCTGTCCTGCTGGTGTGATGACCTGCTGGTGTGATGACCGAGGCTCGGGGTTTACTTCGGCTGTGTTTTTCTGCCCTGCTGGTGTGATGACGTGCTGGTGAGATGACCTGCTGGTGAGATAACCTGCTGGTGTGATGACCTACTGGTGTTTCTGCCCTGCTGGTGTGATGACCTGCTGGTGTTTCTGCCCTGCTGGTGTGATGACCGAGGCTCGAGGTTTACTTCAGCTGTGTGTTTCTGCCCTACTGGTGTGATGATGTGCTGGTGTTTCTGTCCTGCTGGTGTGATGACCTGCTGGTGTTTCTGCCCTGCTGGTGTGATGACCTGCTGGTGTTTCTGCCCTGCTGGTGTGATGACCGAGGCTCGAGGTTTACTTCAGCTGTGTGTTTCTGCCCTACTGGTGTGATGATGTGCTGGTGTTTCTGTCCTGCTGGTGTGATGACCTGCTGGTGTTTCTGCCCTGCTGGTGTGATGACCTGCTGGTGTTTCTGCCCTGCTGGTGAGATGACCTGCTGGTGAGATGACCTACTGGTGTTTCTGCCCTGCTGGTGTGATGACCGAGGCTCGAGGTTTACTTCAGCTGTGTGTTTCTGCCCTGCTGGTGTGATGACGTGCTGGTGTTTCTGTCCTGCTGGTGTGATGACCTGCTGATGTTTCTGCCCTGCTGGTGAGATGACCTGCTGGTGTGATGACCTACTGGTGTTTCTGCCCTGCTGGTGTGATGACCGAGGCTCGAGGTTTACTTCAGCTGTGTGTTTCTGCCCTGCTGGTGTGATGATGTGCTGGTGTTTCTGTCCTGCTGGTGTGATGACCTGCTGGTTTTTCTGCCCTGCTGGTGTGATGACCTGCTGGTGAGATGACCTGCTGGTGTGATGACCGAGGCTCTGGGGTTTACTCCGGCTGCTCTGGGAGCGGATCCAGGACTTGGTCTGAACATAGAACGTAGAAATCTACAGCACATTACAGGCCCTTCGGCCCACAATGTTGTACCGACTATGTAACCCAGTGGTCCCCAACCACTGGGCCGCAAAGCACGTGCTACCGGGCCACGAGGAAACAATATGATTTGGCGATATGAAACGATATGAGTCAGCTGCATTCCCTGTCACGCACTGTTGAACTTTAACGCACGCGAGGTCATTACGCACACGAGGTCATCAGTGACCGAAGACGCAAATGACGCAAGACGTGCAAGGGAATGGGTCCGTGACCCATTTGTGAATGTTTCCGGTGAATCTCCCATGTCAGCGCGGGAAAAAGATCAACTCCTCAGGCTTGCAAATGACGGTGGGCTGAAAAGTATGTTTGACATAACATCTCTGCCGGCATTCTGGATCAAAATCAGAGGCAATTGCCAATTGTGTCGCCTCTGATCTGGGCCGACATTTACGTGCCGGGCGGCACCTAATCAATTAGCTTGTTTATTTTGGCTTTTTTCTTAAAGATGTGCTGGGTGCATTCTGGCCACCGCTGTACCGCTGCATGCTACGCGGCCATGTATCAGTCTGCAGCCCCGAGGTTTGGGACCACTGTTATAATTGACTTATCACTACATTCATGCGAGGAAAATATGCGCTGTGCGTTTAATACCAGAACTAAACACAGTACTCCAAGTGGGGTCTGACCAAGGTCTTATATAGCTGTAATATTACCTCACGGCTTTTGAACTCAATCCCACGGTTGATTAAGGCCAACACACCATACACCTTCACACTGTCAACCTGTGCAGCAGCTTTGAGCGTCCAATGGACACGGACCCCAAGATCTCTCTGATTTTCCACACTGTCTTACCATTAATATTATATTCTGTCTTCAAATTTGACCTACCAAAATGAACCACTTCACACTTGTCTGGGTTGAACTCTATCTGCCACTTCTCAGCCCAGTTCTGCATCCTAATGACGTCCCACTGTAACCTCTGACAACCCTGCAGACTATCCACAACACCCCCAACTTTTGAGTCATCAGCAAACTTACTAACCCACCCTTCCACTTCCTCATCCAGGTCATTTATAAAAATCACAGAGCAGGGGTCCCAGAACAGAACCCTGCAGAACATCAATGGTCACTGACCTCCGTGCAGAATACTAACCATCTACAACCACTCTTTGCCTTCTGTGGCAAACCAATTCTGGATCCACAAAGCAAGGTCTCCTTGGATCCCATGCCTCCTTACTTTCTGAATGAGCCTGGGATGGGGAACCTTATCAAATGCCTTAATGAAATCCATATACACTACATCCAATGCTCTACCTTCATCAATGTGTTTTGTTACATCCTCAAAGAACTCAATTAGGTTTGTAAGGCACAACCTGCCCTTGACAAAGCCTTGCTGACTATCACTAATCAGTATGTCTCTCCAAATGCTCATTTCACCGAGATGCAGCACAGAGCGTCATAGGAAGTCATTCCTGCCTGTGGCCATCAAACTTTACAACTCCTCCCTTGGAGGGTCAGACACCCTGAGCCAATAGGCTGGTCCTGGACTTATTTCCATCTGGCATAATTTACATATTATTATTTAATTATTTATGGTTTTATATTGCTATATTTATACTCTATTCTTGGTCGGTGCAACTGTAACGAGACCCAATTTCCCTCAGGATCAATAAAGTATGACTACGACTATGAAATCCTGCCTCTCAGTATTTTCTCCAACAACTTGCCAACTACTGAAGTAAGACTCACTGGTCTATAATTTCCTGGGTTATCTCTACTCCCTTTCTTGAACAAGGGAACAACATTTGCAACCTCCAATCCGCTGGTGCTTCTCCTGTCCCTATTGATGATGCAAAGATCATCGCCAGAGGCTCAGCAATCTCCTCTCTCGCTTCCCATAGGAGTCTGGGGTATATCTCACCTGGACCCTGTGTCTTTTCTGACTTAATGCTTTTGAGAAGCTCTAGCACTTTCTTAATGTCCATATGCTCAAGTGTTTCAGTCCACTGTAAGTCATCTCCACAATTGCCAAGGTCCTTTACGTTGGTGAATACTGAAGCAAAGTATTCATTAAGTACCTCCATTACTTCCTCTGACTGCACATAAACGTTTCCACTATCATACCTGATTGGTCCTATTCTCACATGGATTATCCTCTTCACGTACTTGTAGAATGCCATGGGGGTTTCCTTAATCCTGCTCGCCAAGGCCTTCTCATGGCCCCTTCTAGCTCTCCTAATTTCATTCTTGAGCTCCTTCCTGGCACAATTATAATTTTTTAGAGCTCTAACAGTACCTAGTTTCTTGAACCTTTCATAAGCTTCTCTTTTCTCTTAACTAGATTTTCTACAGCCTTTGTACACCATGGTTCTTTTACCCTACCATCCTTTCCCTGCCTCAGTGGAACATACATAGAAACATAGAAAATAGGTGCAGGAGTAGGCCATTTGGCCCTTCGAGCCTGCACCGCCATTCAGATGGCTGATCATCCAACTCAGAACCCTGCACCAGCCTTCCCTCCATACCCCCTGATCCCTTTACCCACAAGGGCCATATCTAACTCCCTCTTAAATATAGCCAATGAACTGGCCTCAACTGTTTCCTGTGGCAGAGAATTCCACAGATTCACCACTCTCTGTGTGAAGAAGTTTTTCCTAATCTCGGTCCTAAAAGGCTTCCCCTTTATCCTCAAACTGTGACCCCTCGTTCTGGACTTCCCCAACAATGGGAACAATCTTCCTGAATCTAGCCTGTCCAATCCCTTTAGGATTTTATACGTTTCAATCAGATCTCCCCTCAATCTTCCAAATTCCAATGAGTATAAGCCTAGTTGATCCAGTCTTTCATCATATGAAAGTCCTGCCATCCCAGGAATCAATCTGGTGAACCTTCTTTGTACTCCCTCTATGGCAAGGATGTCTTTCCTCAGATTAGGGGACCAAAACTGCACACAATACTCCAGGTGTGGTCTCACCAAAGTCTTGTACAACTGCAGTAGTACCTCCCTGCTCCTGCACTCGAATCCTCTTGCTATAAATGCCAGAACTCCATGCTAATGTTCCCTGAACATTTGCCACAATTCTGCCGTGCATTTCCCTGAGAACACCTGCTCCCAAGTTTCCGCCTAAAAGCATTATATTTCCCCCTACCCCAATTAAATGTTTTCCCAAATTGTCTGCACCTATCCCTCTCCAGCCCTATGGTGAAGGTTTATAGAATTATGATCACTATCTCCAAATTGCTCTCCCACTGAGAGATCTGGCACCTTTCCCAATACTAGATCAAGTAAAGCCTCTCCTCCAGTTGGCTTGTCGACATATTGCATCAGGAAACCTTCCTGAACACACCTAACAAACTCCACCCCATCCGAACCCCTTGCTCTAAGGCGATGCCAATCAATATTAGGAAAGTTAAAATCTGGTTTGGGGTGCTGTTGGTTTGATTCTTTTGTTTGCATGATGTATGTGTATTTTTTCTCTCTCTCTCTTCTACTTTTTTAGTTTTTTAAAATTGGGTTATTTGGGTTTCTTGCTCTGTGGCTGCCTGTAAGTGGACAAATCTCAAGGTTGTATAACTTATACATTCTTTGACTTGACTTGAATTGAATTTGAATTCTGAGCTACTCTCCCTGCCAATCTGCAGCGCGTAATTTCCCCTTAAGTAACATACTTCTGAAACTAGATCTTCTGAAGGATTCAGAGGACTAACTCTCAAGTATGAGGGGTGGCACCTTTAAGGGGACAAAGGCTCATCGCCATGGTCATAACAGAGGAAGAAAGGGAGGACTCCAAGACAGGATAAAACGCCAAGATACATAACTTCCTCTTCCTAGCATCTTGTAAGCAAATAATCTGTTGATGGAGAAAAAGATTTTGGACCTAAGGGCAAGATTGCTTTATCAGAGGGAAATGAGAAATTGCTGCATTCTTTATTTCACAGAGACATGGCTCACTCCAGACACGCTCCATACATTGGCGAAACCTGAGGATTTCTCGATACACAGGATGGACCAGACTGCTGATTCAGAGAAGGCAAAATGTAGGTGGCATGGGGAAGAGGACTCTGTTTCATAATAAGCTCTTTATGGTGCTCGGGCGCAGCGTTATTGTTACACTCCTGTTTCCCTGACCTGGAACATCTATAGCCACTGCTATACTACGATTGGGACTGCCTGCTGTTCCATGCCTAGACCACACTTTGGGAAATTCGATCGCTTGGCCGTCCTCCTCCTACATGAGTACAGGCAGAGGCCAAAGGGCAAGGCTCCGGAAATAAGGACAACAAAGAGCTGGTCGTGAGAGGCAGAGCCTGCGTCAGAGGACTGGGCCATGTTCAACGACTCCTGAGGGGATCTGAACAAATACACCACGCTTGTTATGGACTTCATAAAAAGAGTCATAGACGAGCAAAATCATTCAGAATCTTCCCCAACAAGAAGCCCGAGATGAATCATGACATTCTCAATCTCTTGAGGGCCAGATGAGTGGCCTCCAGATCTGGCAACCAAGTAAAGTACAATCTCTGGAAAGCCATCTCACGTTCCAGACCAAATCTGAATCACTGAAGGACGCCTGACGGCTCGAATGCCATTCCCTCCTAGAAAGTGAAAAACCAGGCAACAAGGCTTTGCTCCCTGATGATCTCAATGCCTTCCATGCTCACTCAACATGGAGGCACCTTCACAAACTCCCTCAGCCCCCGAAGACCCTGTGACTTCTGTCTCTGAGACTGACTTAAGAGCATCCTTCAGAAGGGTGAACGCACAGTGCCCCGACAGGGTACCTGACCGAATACTAAAGATCCATGCTGATCAATCGGCTGGAGTGTTCACCAATCAATACCTTTAACCTCTTGCTTCGACAGTCTGAGTTACCCACCTGCTTCAAGCATAGCTCAATTCTCCCGGTGCCTAAACAGAACGTGGTAGCCTGCCTCACTGGCTATCGCCCAGTAGCACTTACATCCACTGTGATGAAGTGCTCGAAAGGCTGGTGGTGAAACACATTGATCCTGCCCGAGAAACGACTTCGATCTGCTCCATTTTGCCTAGCGTCACAACAGATCCACAGCAGAAGCTGTATCACTGGCTCTTCATTCAACCCTGTAAGTAAGGATATATCCACCAGGATGCTCTCTATCGACGGCAGCTTGGCATTCAATACCATCAACCCCTCAATACAAATAAGTTTCAAGACCTTGGCCCCAATACCTCCTTGTGCAACTGACCCCACTTACAGACCCCAGTCAGTTTGGATTGAGTAAATTCCCTGGTGTTAATATTTTAGACGATAGGTACTGGGTCCAGCGTGCAGGTGCCATTACACAGGAAGAACAGCACTGCCTCTACTTTCTTAGACGTGTACGAAGATTTGCATGTCATCTAAAACTCCGAAAACTTCTGTTGATGTCTGGTGGGGAGCTGCTTCACAGCCTGGCATGGAAACACCAATGGGGTTGAACGGAAAATCTTACAAAAGGTAGTGAATACGGCCCAGTCTGTCGCGGGTAAAGCCCTCCCCGCCATTGTGCACATCTACGTGGAGCACTGTGGTAGGAAAGCAGCATCCATCCTCAGGGATACCCACCGCTCGAGTCACACTCTCTTCTCAGGAAGAAGGCACAGGAGCCTCAGAACCTACTACACCAGGTTCAGGAACAGTTACTACCCCTCAATCATCAGGCTCTTGAACCAAAGGGGGTAACTTCACTCGACCCATCACTGAACTGTTCCCACAACCTATGGACTCACTTTCATCCCATGTTCTCGATACTTATTGCTTGTTTAATTGTTGCTTTTCTTTCTTTATGTATTTGAACAGTCTGTTGTCTTTTGTCTTGTTGGATGCACTCTTTCATTGGTTCTATTGTGACTCTTGCATTTACTGTGAATGCCCGCGAGAAAGCAAATCTAAGGGTTGTATATGGCGACATGAATGTACTTTGATGATAAATTTACTTTGAACTTGATTGTACGTCCATAAAGTGACGCTGGGCACAGGAGTGTCTGCACGTATGGTGACTGCCAGGAAATGTTCAAGTCGTGGCAGTGGGGGATGTAGAGGGTGGGTTAGTGGGTGCAGGTGATCAATCAGCCTTACTCCTCTGGGAAAGTAACTTTTTGAGTCTGGTGATCCTGGTGTGAATTCTAAGTAGAATTCTGAGAAATGACTTCAATCTACTCCCGGTTGGGAGTGAAACAAAAAGTCCCTGAGCAGAGTGGACGGGATTCATCACGATGTTACCGGCTCTTTTCAAACACTATATATCATTTATTTATTTATTGAGATACAGTGCAGAATAGGCCCTTCCGGCCCTTCGAGCAATCCAGCAATCCCCCGATTTAATCTGAGTCTAATCACAGGGCGATTTACAATGAGCAATTAACCTCCTAACCGGTCGGCCTTTGAACTGTGGGAGGAAACCAGAGCACTCGGAAGAAACCCACACGGTCACAGGGAGAACGTACAAACTCCTTAAAGACATACAAGAGCATAAGATCTGGGAGCAGAATTAGGCCATTTGGCCCATCGAGTCTGCTCTGGCTGATCCATTTTCCCTCTCAGCTCCAACCCCCTGTCTTCTCTCCGTATCACTTCATGCCCTGACTAATCAAGAATCTATCAACCTCTGCCTTAAATCTACATAGAGGGTTGGCCTCCGCAGCTGCCTGTGGCAAAGGATTCTACAGCTTCACCACTCTCTGGCTAAGGAAATCCCTCCGTATCTCCATTCTAAAGGATGCCCCTCTATTCTGAGGCTGTCCCCTCTGGTCTTCAGACTCCCCCACCACAGGAAACATCCTCACCACATCCACTCTATCGAGGCCTTTCACCATTCGATAGGTTTCAATTAGGTCACCCCTTATTCTTCTGAATTCTAGTGAATACAGGTCCAAAACCATCGAACAAACTTCATATGACAAGCCATTCAATCCTGGAATCATTTTTGTGAACTTCCTTTGAACCCTCTCCAGTTTCAGCACATCCTTTCTAAGATAAGGGGCCCCAAACTGCTCACAATACTCCATGAGGCCTCACCAGTGCTTTGTAAAGTCTCAATATTACATCCTTGCTTTTCTATTCTAGTCCTTTTGAAATGAAGACAAACATTGCACTTGCCTTCCTCACCACTGACCCAACCTGCAAATTAACCTTTAGGGAATACCGCACGAGGTCTCCCAAGTCCCTCTGTGCCTCAGATTTTTGATTTTTCTCTCCAATTAGAAAATAGTCTACCCTTTCATTTCTTCTACGGAAGTTCAGGAGGGATAGACATGAAGGAAGGGGAGGTGGGGTGGCGTTGCTGGTTAAAGAAGAGATTAACGCAATAGAAAGGAAGGACATAAGCTGGGAAGATGTGGAATCGATATGGGTAGAGCTGCATAACACTAAGGGGCAGAAGACGCTGGTGGGAGTTGTGTACAGGCCACCTAACAGTAGTAGTGAGGTCGGAGATGGTATTAAACAGGAAATTAGAAATGTATGCAATAAAGGAACAGCAGTTATAATGGGTGACTTCAATCTACATGTAGATTGGGTGAACCAAATTGGTAAAGGTGCTGAGGAAGAGGATTTCTTGGAATGTATGCGGGATGGTTTTTTGAACCAACATGTCGAGGAACCAACTAGAGAGCAGGCTATTCTGGACTGGGTTTTGAGCAATGAGGAAGGGTTAATTAGCGATCTTGTCGTGAGAGGCCCCTTGGGTAAGAGTGACCATGATATGGTGGAATTCTTCATTAAGATGGAGAGTGACATAGTTAATTCAGAAACAAAGGTTCTGAACTTAAAGAGGGATAACTTTGAAGGTATGAGACGTGAATTAGCTAAGATAGACTGGCAAATGACACTTAAAGGATTGACGGTGGATATGCAATGGCAAGCATTTAAAGGTTGCATGGATGAACTACAACAATTGTTCATCCCAGTTTGGCAAAAGAATAAATCAAGGAAGGTAGTGCACCCGTGGCTGAGAAGAGAAATTAGGGATAGTATCAATTCCAAAGAAGAAGCATACAAATTAGCCAGAGAAAGTGGCTCACCTGAGGACTGGGAGAAATTCAGAGTTCAGCAGAGGAGGACAAAGGGCTTAATTAGGAAGGGGAAAAAAGATTATGAGAGAAAACTGGCAGGGAACATAAAAACGGACTGTAAAAGCTTTTATAGATATGTAAAAAGGAAAAGACTGGTAAAGACAAATGTAGGTCCCCTGCAGACAGAAACAGGTGAATTGATTATGGGGAGCAAGGACATGGCAGACCAATTGAATAATTACTTTGGTTCTGTCTTCACTAAGGAGGACATAAATAATCTTCCAGAAATAGTAGGGGACAGAGGGTCCAGTGAGATGGAGGAACTGAGCGAAATACATGTTAGTAGGGAAGTGGTGTTAGGTAAATTGAAGGGATTGGAGGCAGATAAATCCCCAGGGCCAGATGGTCTGCATCCTAGAGTGCTTAAGGAAGTAGCCCAAGAAATAGTGGATGCATAAGTGATAATTTTTCAAAACTCGTTAGATTCTGGACTAGTTCCTGAGGATTGGAGGGTGGCTAATGTAACCCCACTTTTTAAAAAAGGAGGGAGAGAGAAACCGGGGAATTATAGACCGGTTAGCCTAACGTCGGTGGTGGGGAAACTGCTGGAGTCAGTTATCAAGGATGTGATAACAGCACATTTGGAAAGCGGTGAAATCATCGGACAAAGTCAGCATGGATTTGTGAAAGGAAAATCATGTCTGACGAATCTCATAGAATTTTTTGAGGATGTAACTAGTAGAGTGGATAGGGGAGAACCAGTGGATGTGGTATATTTGGATTTTCAAAAGGCTTTTGACAAGGTCCCACACAGGAGATTAGTGTGCAAACTTAAAGCACACGGTATTGGGGGTAAGGTATTGGTGTGGGTGGAGAATTGGTTAGCAGACAGGAAGCAAAGAGTGGGAATAAACGGGACCTTTTCAGAATGGCAGGCGGTGACCAGTGGGGTACCGCAAGGCTCAGTGCTGGGACCCCAGTTGTTTACAATATATATTAATGACTTGGATGAGGGAATTGAATGCAGCATCTCCAAGTTTGTGGATGACACGAAGCTGGGTGGCAGTGTTAGCTGTGAGGAGGATGCTAAGAGGACGCAGGGTGACTTGGATAGGTTGGGTGAGTGGGCAAATTCATGGCAGATGCAATTTAATGTGGATAAATGTGAAGTTATCCACTTTGGTGGCAAAAATAGGAAAACAGATTATTATCTGAATGGTGGCCGATTAGGAAAAGGGGAGGTGCAACGAGACCTGGGTGTCATTATACACCAGTCATTGAAAGTGGGCATGCAGGTACAGCAGGCGGTGAAAAAGGCGAATGGTATGCTGGCATTTATAGCGAGAGGATTCGAGTACAGGAGCAGGGAGGTACTACTGCAGTTGTACAAGGCCTTGGTGAGACCACACCTGGAGTATTGTGTGCAGTTTTGGTCCCCTAATCTGAGGAAAGACATCCTTGCCATAGAGGGAGTACAAAGAAGGTTCACCAGATTGATTCCTGGGATGGCAGGACTTTCATATGAAGAAAGACTGGATGAACTGGGCTTGTACTCGTTGGAATTTAGAAGATTGAGGGGGGATCTGATTGAAACGTATAAAATCCTAAAGGGATTGGACAGGCTAGATGCAGGAAGATTGTTCCCGATGTTGGGGAAGTCCAGAACGAGGGGCCACAGTTTGAGGATAGAGGGGAAGCCTTTTAGGACTGAGATTAGGAAAAACTTCTTCACACAGAGAGTGGTGAATCTGTGGAATTCTCTGCCACAGGAAACAGTTGAGGCCAGTTCGTTGGCTATATTTAAGAGGGAGTTAGATATGGCCCTTGTGGCTACGGGGATCAGGGGGTATGGAGGGAAGGCTGGGGTGGGGTTCTCAGTTGGATGATCAGCCATGATCATAATAAATGGCGGTGCAGGCTCGAAGGGCCGAATGGCCTAGTCCTGCACCTATTTTCTATGTTTCTATGTTTCTATGACCATACACTTCCCGATTTCTTTGCCCAGTCTCCTAATCCTAGTCTAAGTCCTTTTTAGCCGAATTCATCAAAACTACCTGCCCCTCCATGTATCTTCGTATGGCCTGAAAACTTTGCAACAAAGCCATCGATTCTGTCATCAAAGTCACTGACATATAACGTGAAAAGAACTGGTCCCAACACAGACCCCTGTGGAACACCACGAGTCACCGGCAGCCAATCAGTAAAGGCTCCCTTTATTCCCACTCTTTACCTCTTGCCAATCAGCCACTGCTTTATCCATGCTAGAATCTTTCCTGTAATACCACGGGCTCGTAGCCTGTTAAGCAGCCTCATGTGTGGCACCTTGTCAAAGGCCTTCTGAAAATCCAAGTACACAACATCAGCAGATTCTCCTCTGTCTATCTTGCTTGTTGGTTCTTCAAAGAATTCCAACAGATTGGTCAGGCAGGATGTTCCCTTGAGGAAACCATGCTGACTACAGCCTATTTTATCATGTGCCTCCAAGTACCCTGAGACCTCATCCTTAATAATCGACTCCAACATCTTCCCAACCACTGAGGTCACAGTGTGGAGGAGAGGCTACATGACCAGGGGCAAGGGAAGGCTACAGTGCAAAGGGCATTGTGTGCAAACAGAGAACATTGGGTGCTAACTCTTGCAAAGTAAGGTGTGAGTATAATCTGCTGTAACCATGGAAACAAGAACTAATGTGCTGAGCTCTGCAAGATAGTTTAACATGGAGCTGCTGTTTTCCCCTTAAGTTTTTTTTTCTTGCGTAAATGGTAAAATATAGAACATAGAATAGTACAGCACATACGAGGAATTCTGCAGATGCTGGAAATTCAAGCAACACACATCAAAGTTGCTGGTGAACGCAGCAGGCCAGGCAGCATCTCTCGGAAGAGGCCCGAAACGTCGACTGTACCTCTTCCTAGAGATGCTGCCTGGCCTGCTGCGTTCACCAGCAACTTTGATGGGTGTTGATAGTACAGCACAGTACAGGCCCTTCGGCCCACAATGTTGTGCCGACCCTCAAACCCTGCCTCCCATATAAGCCCCCACCTTAAATTCCTCCATATACCTGTCTAGTAGTCTCTTAAACTTCACTAGTGTATCTGCCCCCACCACTGACTCAGGCAGTGCATTCCACGCACCACCCACTCTCTGAGTGAAAAAACCTTCCTCTAATATCCCCTTGAACTTCCCACCCCTTACCTTAAAGCCATGTCCTCTTGTACTGAGCAGTGGTGCCCTGGGGAAGAGGCGCTGGCTATCCACTCTATCTATTCCTCTTATTGCTAGAGTGTGGTAATATTTCTGTACAGTGATTGGATTGTATAGTATAAATATAGTATATTGGATTGTATAAAACAAGTCTGCTGAACTGTATAAAAAGACGCCAGTGTAACAGGAGAGCAGAGTTGGGTGCTGGTGGAGACCAGCTCTCTCTCCTTGATGCCAAGTACAATCAAGGTCCCAAAATGAGAGTCCAGAGTCAAGTATTCTTTTCCCTGACTGGGGTCAAATTTCCACGGCACAGAGTAACCAGTCTATAATTTCCTTTCTTCTGCCCATCTCCCTTTTCGAAGAGTGGAGTGACATTTCCAATTTCCAGTGCTCTGGAACCATTCCAGAATCGAGTGTTTCTTGGAAGATCACTACCAGTGCCTCGGCAGCCACCTCTTTCAGGACTCTGGGGTGTGGACCACCTGGTCTAGGTGGCTTGTGCACCCTCAGACCTTTCAGTTGCCCAAGAACCTTCTCCCTAGTAAAGGTAAAGGTAACTTCACAAACTTCATGCCCCCGACACCTGGCACTGCCAGTGTCTTCCACAGTGAAGACTGGTGCAAACTGTGTGCCCGATGGTGACGGTGATGCGTTGGGCAGATTTTGACTGCCCAGCCCCCGGGGTGCGGGGGCCAAGGTGTGCCCGGAGCTCACGGCAATTGCCCCTCAGTGGGAGGGGAACGCCGGCGCCGGCGCCGACTCAACCCCCGCCCGGGACCCCGCTCCTACCTGTTGCCGGCTCCGGAGGGGCTTTTGTCCACTCGGCGCATGCGCGGTTTCCGGGCACGGCCTGCGACACGTGGCGTCGTCGCGGGGCGTTCTGGGTAAGCAAGATGGCGGTCCTCGAAGCCAGTCCCTGTCTTGATAACATATAATAACATATGTGAAGAATTCAGCAAGCTCCCACACACAATGTGTTCAACATCAATAGGCATTAAAGGTCAAAGTCCAACAAGTGCAGATATAAAGTTCAAAGTGAATTTTATTATCAGGGTACGTACATGTCACCATATACAACCCTGGGATTCTTTCTCCTGCAGGTATACTCAGCAAATCTATAGGATGGTAACTATAACAGGATCAATGAAAGGTCAACCAGCAGACAATAGACTGTGCAAACGCAAATATAAATCAATGGCAATAAATAACAAGAACATGAAATAACACGATAAAGAGTCAAACACGAGGAAATCTGCAGATGCTGGAATTTCAAGCAACGCACATCAAAGTTGCTGGTGAACGCAGCAGGCCAGGCAGCATCTCTAGGAAGAGCTACAGTCAACGTTTTGGGCCGAGACCCTTTGTCAGGACTAACTGAAGGAAGAGCTGGTAAGAGATTTGAAAGTGGGAGGGGGAGGGGGAGATCTAAAATGATAGGAGAAGACAGGAGGGGGAGGGATGGAGCCAAGAGCTGGACAGGTGATTGGCAAAAGGGATATGAGAGGATCTTCGGACGGGAGGCCCAGGGAGAAAGAAAGGGGGAGGGGGGAAGCCCAGAGGATGGGCAAGGAGTATAGTGAGAGGGACAGAGGGAGAAAAAGGAGAGAGAAAAAAGCTAATAATAAATAACGAATGGGGTGCAAAGTGGAGGTGGGGCATTAACGGAAGTTAGAGAAGTCAATGTTCATGCCATCAAGATAAAGAGTCCTTACAGTGAGACTATGGTCTGTGGGAACATCTCAATGTACGTGAGTGTAGTTATGCTCTTTTGTTCAAGAGCCTGATGGTTGAGGTAGCAGTTCCTGCAGCTGGTGGTGCAAGTCCTGAGTCTCGTATGCCTTCTACCTGATGGCAGCAGCGAGAAAAGAGCATGGCCTGGGTGGTGAGGATCTCTGATGTTCTGGAGTTGCGTGAGGAGCCAAGGAGATGGCATCTGCTGTGGACCTGTTGCCGCAGCAGGGAGCCTGGAGCGGATCCAAGCTGCCTCTCAGGCAGGAGCTGATATGTTTCATCTCCAAGCTCTCAAAGCCCTTCATCTCTGTGGGAAAAAACTCAACTGGGTGATAGCCAATGAAGCAGGCCACCAGTATAACTGAAGCCCACTTGAAGCAGCTCGGTACCATATACCGCAAAGCAAGAGGTTGAAGATCTCAGTGAACACACCAGCCAGTTGGTCAGCGCAGGTCTTCAGTACACAGCCAGGTACCCCATCTGGGCTGGATGCTTTCTTGGATTCACCAACCTGGAGGTAGTCCACGTGTCAGCTTCAGACACTGAGATCAGAGGATCATCAGATGATGTGGGGGGTTCGTGAAGGTCCCTCCACGTTCTGATGGTCAACGTGAGCATAGAAGGCTTATCTGTCAGTGAAGCCCTGCTGTCCTCCCAGTCGCTTGATTTAGCTTTGTAGGAGGCTATAGCGTTCAAACTCTACCACAGCTCGTTGGTTCCAGTCTAGTCCAGAATCGCCACTTTGCCGGTGAGGTGGCTTTGCAGAGATCCCACCTGCACCTCTTGTAGCGTCCTTGGTCTCCCGACCGGAACGCCTCTGATCTGGCCCTCAGCAGATTTCAGAGCTCAAGGTTTATCCAGGGTTTCTGGCTGGGGAAGACTCTGAACGATTTAGTGGGGACACACTCGTCCGCAGCAGTTGTAGTAAAGTCTGCTTACAACCCTGGTGTATTCATGCAGGTCTCTAGGTGAGTCCTTGAACGCGACCCAGTCCAATGACTCAAAGCAGTCCCGTGAAACGAAAATGCGAGATTCTGCAGATGTTGGCAATCCAGAGCTACACACAAAAATTACTGGAGGAACTCAGCAGGTCGGGCGGCAGCTATGTAGAGGAATTAACAGTCCTGGCTTCGGGCCAAAACCCTTCACTAGTCACCTGTCCTGGAGAAGGGTCTCAGTTTGAAGCCTCGACCGTTCACTCCACTGCGCGGATGCTGCCTGACCTGCTTTGTTCCTCCAACATTTTTTCAGGAATGAAATAACTTTATTTTCAGTCAAACAGTTTCAAAATGTTGTTGATCTTTCATTCCTCGATCTGATTCCCTCCTCCTCCTCCCTGTAGACTCACCCTCTACTACTTTCTGTGCAGCCCGAAAGCCCTGCCCAGTGCGGCCACTGTTTGGTTTTAATTCTTCCTCCATTCAACCAAGCGGCTGCTCATTCTGCTCTCGGGCGCTAGGGGGCAGCGGTGCGTCGCAACAACACAGCTGTGTAAGAGGCAGCCCCGGCTGTGAAATCAGTGATTAACAGAAGGGAAGAAGGAGTTTTACAACCTATAACATTGTTCCCTCACCCAGGCCCTGAAGAAAGAGGAAAATCTGAGACAAAAACACCACCTTCTGCAGTCTGTACAAAGTCATAGAGGTAAATCTCTTCGCCCACTGAATCTCCTCTCTTCTCTTCGGCTGTCCATCGATTTCGATGTTGACTGAGGCCTGGGCAAGGTTTGTATGGAAGACCAGCAGTTGCCCATGCTGCAAGTCTCCCCTCTCCACGCCACCGATGTTGTCCAAGGGAAGGGCACTAGGGCCGATACAGCTTGGCACTGGTGTCATCACAGAGCAATGTGTGGTTAAGTGCCTTGCTCAAGGACACAACACGCTGCCTCAGCTGAGGATCGAACTAGCGACCTTCAGATCACTAGATCAATGCCTTAACCACTTGGCCACGCGCCCACAGAATAGTGACCAGTTGGAACATCATCAAAGGGGGAGCGATGGATTCAGAAGGACTGATACATGTGCCCTCTCTACTGTATATTGGACGTTTGGCAGAGATATTAAGCACCTGAGACACATGATTTGAAACAGAACTGATTTATTTGTCAGAGATCCACAATATTAAACATCAGTCTCATTTAAGGACACAGCCTCAGAACAGAGGGACGTCCATGTAGAACGGAGATGAGGAGGAATTTCTTCAGCCAGAGAGTGATGAATCCATGGAATTTGTGGCTGTGGAGGCCAAGTCACTGAGGATATTTAAGGCAGAGGTTGATAGATTCTTGATTATTCAGGGCATGAAGAGATACAGGGAATGGCAGGAGATTGGGGCTGAGAGGGAAAATGGATCAGCCATGATGAAATGAAATGAAATATATTTATTGTCATTGTATACTACAACTTGCCATGCACCAATACAGCGAAAATAAGTTTGCAACTCTCGTACTGGATGCTATAAAACAACAAATAAAATAAATAAACAATAAATAAAATCAAGTAACCAGCCAGTACAAGCAACGTCCAGCAGGACAAAAGCACAACTCAGATGCATGACAGCCATAAAACCGGTATTAAAGTAGCAATATAACAAATTCAGGGATGATGCTTGATCGATTGGTTCAGAGCAATTATAGCTCTGGGGAAAAAGCTATTTTTCAGTCTGAATGAAATGGCGGAGCAGACTCGAGGGGCCAAATGGCCTTATACTGCTCCGGTATCTTATATCCTGCTAATGCCAGTCTTAAGGCTGGCATCAGCAGAACAAACCCCTCCAATGCTCAGTGACTAGGGTTCAGTCCTGGGTGTGATCAGCCGTCGGCAATCCCTCTTGCAACCGTGATGGTCAAATATTAACGCAGAGCTTGTTTGAACTTCCTGCCTGATGTGAGGTGGCTGATGTTTCAGCAGGAGGGGTGATGCTCCCCTAAGGTTGAAGGGTCGCCTCTCCTTATTGTGAACCCACTGGAGCCTCGCGAGGTGGGTGAACTGAATGGTGGCTTCCCAGGCTCAGAGCAGGTGTGTGGCTACGCCCCCGTGGGAACTCGCCGAGAGCCGGCGAAGGACACCTGACTGCTGTCAGACCTCTGCCCATTTCTCAGGTCAGATCACGGACGCGGTGCATCCCTCCCGCGAGCAAACCAGCTGAGCCGCAGACAAGGGAACATCTGCGGCCGCGGGAAGCCCAGAGCAACACGCACAAAATGCCAGAGGAACTCCGCAGGCCGGGCAGCGTCTGTGGAAAAGAGTAAACTGTCGACGTTTCGGGTCGAGGCCAGTTGAGCACTGTTCATCAGTCACTGAGAGCAAGCAGGCCGTGAAGAAAGCTAATGGCATGCTGGCCTTCATAACAAGGGGAGTTGAGTATAAGAGCAAAGAGGTCCTTCTGCAGCTGTACAGGGCCCCGGTGAGACCACACCTGGAGTACTGTGTACAGTTTTGGTCTCCAAATTTGAGGAAGGACATTCTTGCTATTGAGGGAGTGCAGCGTAGGTTCACAAGGTTAATTCCCGGAATGGCGGAACTGATATATGTTGAAAGATTGGAGCGACTGGGCTTGTATACACTGGAATTTAGAAGGCTGAGAGGGGATCTGATTGAAACATATAAGATTATTAAGGGACTGGACACACTAGAGGCAGGAAACATGTTCCCACTGATGGGTGAGTCCAGAACCAGAGGCCACAGTTTAAGAATAAGGGGTAGGCCATTTAGAACAGAGTTGAGGCAAAACTTTTTCACCCAGAGAGCGGTGGATATGTGGAATGCTCTGCCCCAGAAGGCTGTGGAGGCCAAGTCTCTGGATGCTTTCAAGAAAGAGATGGATAGAGCTCTTAAAGATAGTGGAATCAAAGGTTATGGGGATAAGGCAGGAACTGGATACTGATGGTGGATGATCAGCCATGATCACAGTGAATGGCGGTGCTGGCTTGAAGGGCCGAATGGCCTACTCCTGCACCTATTGTCTATTGTCTATTGAGCGACTGGTCTCCAGTGAAGGTATGTCACTATGTTCTCAGGGCCCTGTTAAACTGGCCTTCAGACACAAAGCTGGGAAGAGATATGCCTTCTTTCCCTGAGGATCGACAATGAAGATGTCATCACTGTTGGGGGAATCTGCTCACACCTTCAATGAACCAAAGGCAATTTACATGCTTTTTGTCTCCAGGTCGGCTCATCCAAAGCTCTAACTCGGCTGCTTTTTTCCCGAAAAGGCTCCTCTCGTTTGATCAAAAGCATGTGATGTTTCACTTGCTAATTTCTCTAATAGTGAAGCCACAAGAAACAATTCTCTCGTTGTTCGTCCCACTCCACGCTTACCGAAATTGCCCGTTTCCTTTCATGGTGAGACTCGTGATCCAAACTGTAAGTATTATGCATAAATCGTACTTTATAACCCAAATAAACCGAGGCGGGAGGAGAAGATGGTGGCGTGACGCAGCGCACATAGCCTCTCCAGTGAAATGATATCATATTGCTAAATAGGGGCCGTGCCAATTCTGATTTGATGGAGACAGATGTGAGAAGGCACAAAGGAACATCTGGAGAAACTTCTGAAATGCCCGGTTCGCTGCCGCTGCTACTGTGCGATCGAGAATCTCCAGAGGGAAGGCCCCAAAATCCTTGGCTTTACCTGCTGCTGGCAGCCGGGGCTGGGGTCGAAGCGTTCGGCAGAGATGGTGCTCGGTGTCGGAGGGCTGGTCGGAGGCTCGGAGCTTTCGGACGACTCAGAGTCGGACTGTGGTCGGGCATGGCCGGGAGAGTTTTCTTCCTTCTCCCGTCTGCGTGAGATGTGGGACTTTCGAGAGACTTTGAACTTTTTTACTGTGCCATGGCCTGTTCTTCATCAAGTTATGGTATTGTTGCACTGTTGTAACTATATGTTATAATTATGTGTTTTTTGTCAGTTTTTCAGTGTTGGTCTGTCCTGTGTTTCTGTGATATCACACCAGAGGAATATTGTATCATTTCTTAATGCATGCATTACTAAATGACAATAAAAGAGGACTGCGTGTTCTCATAATCAAATTTAATCTAAAAATAGCAATCTCCAGTCCAATCTTTTGACTACTAGGGGAATGCCCATTTCTCGTAAATCCAGTACATACCATTGAAGGTGGTTTCATTCATTCCTTTATATCAACCAGACGTTAACATCTGATCACAGATGCTCTGACCCACAGGGGCCCCTTTTCCAACAGTTCTTATTCTTCCCCAACATTCAGGGGCTCTACCCAATGGCCCTCGAAATTCCACTTCGGGCCTAATTGAGTGAGACCTGTTGTCACTGGGGAAATACCACCCTGCAAAACATTCGCTTCTTGCCACTGTCCCATCTCGTACTGACCCCAGCTGCGACAGGTTTCCCCGGCAGGCAAATTCAGTTCTGCTAAAGGGTGCGGCCATCACCCTTCTCCACGATGAAGAATGCCTGAGCACATCCAGCAAGTGGACACGCTACCGCGATTGGCACACTCAGAAGCCATTTCAAACAGGGTATTTCTTTCTTTCCCTCCTCTCACTAAAGCGACGATTGGGATTAGTCCATCAGAACAGTCGCTAAATTCTTCATCCCGTAGCTTTTTCTCTGTTTGTTTTTCTGTTCAGCCTTCAGAGAGGGTGGTGTTCCCAGTCTGCACCGACATCCGTGAATTCAGTTAGATTTACCAGCCATCAAGGCAAGTTTAACTATATACATCTATAACCATATATTGTATGTAAAAACAAGACAACGTTTCTCCAGACCAGGGTGTAAAGCAGAGTGGTACACATTACACACAATAACCTAGGAAACTGAGGGTAAAATCTACAGATGAGTCACACATAAATAACAGACTAAAGTGCATTCATGTTAAATATGGTGAGGTACAGAACAGATTAACCGGTGACACTTCGAACGCGATGTGGCAGGGAGTTCAGAAGCCTAATGGCCCGAGGGAAGGAACTGTCTCCCATCCTGAACATTCAGGGCTGTGTCCTAAGCCCCATCCTTTACTCTCTGTGTACTCATGACTGTGTCGCCACCCACAGCTCCAAATTGCTAATTAAAATTTGCTGATGACACTACACTGATTGGCCTAATCTCAAATAATAACGAGGTGGCCTACAGGGAACATAGAACATAGAACATAGAATAGTACAGCACAGTACAGGCCCTTCGGCCCACAATGTTGTGCCGACCCTCAAACCCTGCCTCCCATATAAGCCCCCACCTTAAATTCCTCCATATACCTGTCTAGTAGTCTCTTAAACTTCACTAGTGTATCTGCCTCCACCACTGACTCAGGCAGTGCATTCCACGCACCAACCACTCTCTGAGTGAAAAACTTTCCTCTAATATCCCCCTTGAACTTCCCACCCCTTACCTTAAAGCCATGTCCTCTTGTATTGAGCAGTCGTGCCCTGGGGAAGAGGCGCTGGCTATCCACTCTATCTATTCCTCTTATTATCTTGTACACCTCTATCATGTCTCCTCTCGTCCTCCTTCTCTCCAAAGAGTAAAGCCCTAGCTCCCTTAATCTCTGGTCATAATGCATACTTTCTAAACCAGGCAGCATCCGGGTAAATCTCCTCTGTACCCTTTCCAATGCTTCCACATCCTTTCTATAGTGAGGAAGAAGTCATTTCTCTGACACAGTGGTGTCAAGAAAACAACCTCTCCTTCAATGTTGCAAAAACAAAGGAGCTGGTTGTGGACTACAGGAGGAATGGAGACAGGCTAAACCCTATTGACATCAATGGATCTGGGGTTGAGAGAGTGAACAGCTTTAAGTTCCTCAGCATACACATCACTGAGGATCTCACGTGGTCTGTAATACCGGCTGTGTGGTGAAAAAGGCACAACAGCGCCTCTTTCACCTCAGACGGTTGAAGAAGTTTGGTATGAGTCCCAAAATCCTAAGAACTTTCTACAGGGGCACAATTGAGAGCATCCTGACTGGCTGCATCACTGCCTGGTATGGGAACTGTACCTCCCTTAATCGCAGGACTCTGCAGAGAGTGGTGCAGACAGCCCAGCCCATCTGTAGATGTGAACTTCCCACTATTCAGGATATTTAAAGTGACAGGTGCATAAAAAGGGCCCAAAGGATCATTGGGGACCCGAGTCACCCCAACCACAAACTGTTCCAGCTGCTACCATTCGGGAAACAGTACCACAACATTAAAGCCAGGACCAACAGGCTCCGGGACAGCTTCTTCCACCAGGTCATCAGACTGATTAATTCATGCTGACACAACTGTATTTCTATGTTATATTGACTGTCCTGTTGTACATAATATTTATTATAAATTACTATAAATTGCACATTGCACATTTAGACAGAGACGTAAAGATTTTTACTCTGCATATATATGAGGATGGAAGTAATAAGGTCAATTCATATGAGGAGCATTTGATGGCTCTGGGCCTGTATTCACTAGAATTCAGAAGAATGAAGGGTGACCTCACTGAATTCTATTGAATGGTGAAAGGCCTCGATAGAGTGGATGCGGAGAGAATATTTCCTATGGTAGGAGAATCTAAGACTAGAGGACACAGCCTCAGAATATTGGGCAACATTTTAGAATGGAGAAGAGGAGGAATTTCTTTAGCCAGAGAGTGGCTCTGGAGGCCAAACTTTTATGTATATTTAAGGCAGAGGTTGATAGACTCTTGATTGTTCAGGGCGTAAAGGGATATGGGGAGAAGGCAGGAGACTGGGGCTGAGAGGGAAAATGGATCAGCATGATCAAATGGCGGAGTAGAATGGATGGGCCAAATGGCCTAATTCTGCTCCTATATCTTAGGGTCTTATGGAGAACAGCGTGTAACAGGTTATTAATCAATTGCGAGTGTTGAACAGGTTTTCCTGAAGAGGTAATAAAAATTGATGTTTCCAAAATCATGGGTAGCCCCAAAAGCACAATGAGAATCGGTATAGATAGTGACCGACTTCCCAGTGGCTAAAACGCAAGCCCATGTAAGCGCAGAAAGCTCTACTGCCCGTGCAGATGCCCCGGGAGGGAGCGCATAAACTTCCTTTATTGGGGGGGGTTAATGCCACCGAGCCACCTCCAGCCATTTATTAAAACATTATACTCGTAATCCCATGTTGGATCTCCACTCCACTCTGAGTTACTCCTTTTCTTAAAATCAGATGATCCTCCACGAAAGAGTCAATTTATTTTTATTTTTCAACATAGTCCCCTCCTACATTTAGATTAGATTATGAGGACACGCAACCCTCTTTTATTGTCATTTAGTAATGCATGCATTAAGAAATGATACAGTGGTCCTCCAGAATGATATCACAGAAACACAGGACAGACCAAGACTGAAAAACTGACAAAAAACACATAATTATAACATATGGTTACAACAGTGCAAAGCAATTCCGTAATTTGATAAAGAACAGACCATGGGCACGGTAAAAAAAAAGTATCAAAGTCTCTCGAAAGTCCCATCATCTCACGCAGACGTTTGAAGGAAGAAAACTCTCCCTGCCATGAGCTTCCAGCGCCGCCAACTTGCCGATGCAGCATCCTGGAAGCACCCGACCACAGTCCGACTCTGAGTTCGTCCGAAAACTTTGAGCCTCCAACCAGCCCTCCGACACCGAGCACCGAGCACCATCTCTGCCGAGCACTTCGACCCCGACCCTGGCAACAGGCAATAGGCAAAGCCGAGGATTTGGGGCCTTCGTCTCCGGAGATTCTCGATCGCACAGTAGCAGCGGCAGCGAAGCGGGTATTTCAGAAGTTTCACCAGATGTTCCTCTGTGCTTCTCACGTCCGTCTCCATCAAATCAGGATTGTGCACGGCATCCTACTTCACAGATACGATATCATTCGGAGCGGCCGTGTGCGCTGCGTCGTGCCGCCATCTTCTCCTCCCCTCCTTCTACCTTAGGCCATGAACTTATCAATCACCCCTGATGAGTTATTAACATCAAACTTTCTGCATAATCACTCAAAGAGTTGAACCGCATGTGCATGTAATGAGAGCTGTATAACTCATCGCCTTCTACCTTAGGCCACGAACTTATCAATCACCCCTGCTGTGGGCACTTTCTGGAGGTCCAAGATCCGTACGCTCCACGACCGCTGGACTAAGTGTGTAAATGTAGGAGGGGACTATGTTGAAAAATAAGTGTGCTAGGTTTTCTAAAATTGACTCCTTCTGCCTTAGGCCACAAACTTATCAATCAGCCCTCGTAAATCACCAGTGAAAGGAATCACATGCCCACTATCTCAGGGTTCCAATCAGGCAGAAAGGCTCACCCAGCACCTTTACATCCGCCCATGCTGCTCCTGTCTCTTTCTCGTCTCTCTCTTCACCTCAACAGGGAATTCCTTCCCTTCCTGCGTCTTAGCTCTGCAGCTACTGCTTCCAATTCTCCACCTACCTGTGTCCTCAACTTAGCTTTTTCATTAAAGCACACTATTGAACGGAGCCAGGACTGTCTCATCTCCCTTTCTCTTCACCATTTACACCTCCGACTTCAACTACTGCACAGAGTCTTGTCATCTTCAGAAGTTTTCGAATGACTCTGCCATAGTTGGATGCATCAGCAAGGGAGATGAGGCTGAGTACAGGGCTACGGGAGGAAACTTTGTCACATGGTGTGAGCAGAATTATCTGCAGCTTAATGTGAAAAAGACTAAGGAGCTGGTGGTAGACCTGAGGAGAGCTAACGTACCGGTGACCCCTGTTTCCATCCAGGGGGTCAGTATGGACATGGTGGAGGATTACAGATACCTGGGGATACGAATTGCCAATAAACTGGACTGGTCAAAGAACACTGAGGCTGTCTACAAGAAGGGTCAGAGCCGTCTCTATTTCCTGAGGAGACTGAGGTCCTTTAACATCTGCCGGACGATGCTGAGGATATTCTACGAGTCTGTGTGGCCAGTGCTATCATGTTTGCTGTTGTGTGCTGGGGCAGCAGGCTGAGGGTAGCAGACACCAACAGAATCAACAAACTCATTCGTAAGGCCAGTGATGTTGTGGGGATAGAACTGGACTTTCTGACGGTGGTGTCTGAAAAGAGGATGCTGTCCAAGTTGCATGCCATCTTGGACAATGTCTCCCATCCACTACATAATGTACTGGTTGGGCACAGGAGTACATTCAGCCAGAGACTCATTCCACCGAGATGTAACACAGAGCGTCATAGGAAGTCATTCCTGCCTGTGGCCATCAAACTTTACAACTCCTCCCTTGGAGGGTCAGACACCTTGAGCCACCCTGGACTTATTTCCTGGCATAATTTACATATTACTATTTAATTATTTATGGTTTTATTACTATTTAATTATTTATGGTGCAACTGTAATGAAAACCAATTTCCCCCGGGATCAATAAAGTATGACTATGACTATGACTATTCCATTCACCCCTTGACGTCTCAGTCTGTGTTTCTTTTTTTAAAACGTACTCAATTGGCAGCGCTTTGGATCTCTCCATCTCGTTAGGATCCTATTTGACTCTAGTTACAGTCTCTCCTACTTGGTCTTGCTTGTCCCATCTCTCCCACCCCCAAACAGCAAGAATCAGGGTGCCTCTCAGCCAAAATTTTCTGCTTTTTATTTTCTCTACTTGTGGTCTTTTCTGTCCCATCTCCCCTACTCCTAAGAAGCAGGATCAGGGTGGGGCAAAGTAGATCTTGCAGCAAAAATTTCCTAGCCCCCCCCCCAGCTAGCCAATTTAGTTCGATCCCACTTATTAGGGATCCTGCCGACTACGCCAATCTGTCAAAGGAAAGCTACTCTAGAGACCAGACTTCAATTGGTGATACCTTTATTCAGTATGATATCATTGAGAGCCTGCAGAAAGGTGCAGGGCTCTCAGTTAAAGAGCAATCTTAGCACATACTTATACTGGGGGGTTATATGGGAGGCAGGGTTCAAGGGTCCACCACAACATTGTGGGGCGAAGGGCCTGTACTGTGCTGTACTATTCTATGTAATCTATGTAACAGGCATACACTGGCATGCAAGTGAATTTGTTACACAAGCAGATATACATAACCAGGAACAAGTACATACATAGTACAAGATATTTTTAATCCTTGGACAGACAAGTGACTAAATTATACGAGTGCATGTTCCTCCTTTCGGCCATCAGCACTCAGTGCTGCGTTCTGATTATGAAAGACTGTGTACCATAAGTCTAAGCTTAGGATATTGGGTTAGAAAGTTCAAATAGGAAAATGCAAGTTAGCTAGTTAGTTCATTAACCCTTCTGCTGACCCTTCTTTCCCACCCTGTCACGACAGTTTGACCCCGCTGGCACGGAGATCAACTCTCGGCACATCATTCGAACCCCCCAGATCCTTACCCCGATCGTCTAGGACCTTGAGGACCAGAGCTGCCAGGTCCTACAGCACCAGCCCGCACTGGCTGACGATCGACAACCACACAGACGTACGAGCATCCATGTGCTCTGAAACACCCCTCTCCCCTCTCCAGCCACCCAGGCACAGGACGGACCCTGGATCTTCTGCGATACTGCTTACGGCGGCCCACCATGATTGCAGACCTCCGTCAGTTCCATGCTACTTGCACTCAAGATGCCCATTCCAATTCCCCCAACCAGCGGCCGTCTCTGGGCTCCTGCTGGTCCCTTTGTGCCTGTAGTCCCACATCTCCATAAAATTCATCACAGGGCTTTCCACTTCCCACTGGGGCCACGGCAATCGTGAAATTAGTGGGCCGTTTCTCCAAAGCAGCTCACTTTATGTTCTCTCCATACTTCTGTCAGCTGCTGAGACGGGGGGGGGGGGGCAGTGGGCTTTGTTCTCTGACAGGCAGTCCGCCTCCCCTGCTTCCCCCAGGACGCGGGGGCTCACAATTTGCCTCCCACTTCAGGCGAGCATTCTCCTCACTCCTCTGCACCTCTGGCTATCATCCGCAGACCGGTGGGCAGTCAGAAAGGGCTAATCGGCAAGCGGAGATGCTTCACCGCCTGTAACCCTTCCACATGGAGGGAGTATCGGACTGTCGCACAATCTACACACCTCCTCTGCCACTGAGATGTCACTCTTTGATCTGCTTCATGGCTACCAACCCCCATGGTTCCCCATGGAGAGGCAACAGACAATAGACAATAGGTGCAGGAGTAGGCCATTCATCCCTTCGAGCCAGCACCGCCATTCACTGTGATTATGGCTGATCATCCACAATCAGTACCCTTTTCCTGCCTTCTCCCCATATCCCTTCACTCCGCTACTTTAAGAGTTCTGTCTAACTCTTTTTTGAAAGAATCCAGAGAATTGGCCTCCACTGCCTTCTGAGGCAGAGCATTCCACAGATCCACAACCCTCTGTGTGAAAAAGTTTTCCCTCAACTCCATTCTAAATTGTCTACCCCTTATTCTTAAACTGTGGCCTCTGGTTCTGGACTCCCCCAACATCGGGAACATGTTTCCTGCCTCTAGCTTGTCCAATCCCTAATAATCTTATATGTTTCAATCAGATCCCCTCTCATCCTTCTAAATTCCAGAATATACAACCCCATTCGCTCCAATCTTTTAATGTATGACAGTCCCACCATCCCGGGAATTAACCTTGTAAACCTACGCTGCACTCCCTCAATATCTAGGCCAATGGTAGAGGTCCCATTTGCCAGGTCCCAAGTTTGCAAATGTCAGAATGCTTGGAAGTGGACTGTCCCAGCTGCCAACTGTGCCTTTTTGCCACCAGGCTAACCAACGATGGTGCCCAGCCAGACAACTCTGGCCTGGGTATCCTGTTCCCCTGTCCTTCCCAGATCTGCCCTTGCGCACCAACTCCCACAAGCTCTTGCCCCAGTGTCCCATTTAAGATTATCTATCACCTCAATCTAGCCGCTTATCATCTGCAGCTGCCACCGTCCCTCAGGTCCACACCTACCTTAAGCCTGTTGTCAACCCATCTGAGCTGGCACCTCCAGAACCAAGGGTGGGGGAAGGTGGCCCAATGTACGGTGTCCACCTGTTAATGGACTCACTTCATCATGGACGGGTTGTGAAGTACCTGGTCCTCTGGGAAGGGCTTCTCATGGAGGAGAGATCTTGGGTGCTGTCCGATAACATCTTGGATCCATTGCTTGTCGAGGAGTTGCACTGGACTCACCTGTATTATTCTGGACTGTGGGGGGGGGGGGTCCCGTCAGCCCTGCATGTGCAGGGTCCCTGCAGTCTCCATCCTGCTAACTGCAGTAAGTTGCCACTCGTTTCCAACTCATCTGCAGCCTATTTAAACCCACCTCTCATCCGTATTCCTTGTTCACTCATATGGACCAGCCAGTTCCTAGTCTTCAGTTACCTTGTTGAGTTGAATATCTGTACTCTCTCATTTGAGAGTGGGGGAGATTCAAACAAGAGGACATGAGTTGAGAGTTAAAGGGCAAAATTTTAGGGGTAACATGAGGGGGAACTTCTTTACTCAGAGAGTGGTAGCTGTGTGGAACGAGCTTCCAGCAGAAGTGGTTGAGGCAGGTTCGATGTTGTCATTTAAAGTTAAATTGGACAGCTATATGGATAGGAAAGGAATGGAGAGTTATGGCTGAGTGCAGGTTGGTGGGACTAGGTGAGAGTAAGAGTTCAGCACGGACTAGAAGGGCCAAGATGGCCTGTTCCCGTGCTGTAATTGTTGTATGGTTATATGGTTTATAATGCCCTTCACAGCCTGTTATTTTGCAGTTTATTATTGAAGTTATCATTCACTGCTAAATTGTCTGCACTGCTCTGTGTTTGGGTCAGGAGTCAGCTACATCTCCAGTGTCAACTGCTCCCTTTATCTACTGAGGTATGGACATCAGCTGGTTCTGGATGTCGGGCTTGATCTCAATATTCCACTTCAATTGATTTTAAATCACTTACCTACTTGTTTGTAAATATATAAGACCATCTGACATAGGAGCAGAATCAGGCCATTCAGCCCATCGAGTCTGCTCTGCCATTCCATCATGGCTAATCCCGGATCCTACTCAACCCCATACACGTGCCTTCTCACCATATCCTTTGATGCCCTAACCGTTCCTGAGCGCATGCACGTCTTTCGGCACAACTTTGGTCTGTCAGCACCTGCGCACTCACCGATATACAAGAGGCCACACCGGGAGCAACAGACACAGTATGTGACCCCAACAGACTCACACGTGAACTGTCACCTCGCCTGGAAGGACTGTTTGGGGCCTTGAATGGGAGTGAGGGAGGAGGTGTAGGGGCAGGTGTAGCACTTGTTCCGCTTGCAAGGATAAGTGCCAGAAGGGAGATCAGTGGGGAGGGACGAAATGACATGGGATTCTGGACTATACCTCCTTCTACCCTGCCACATGTAAAAATTCCATCCCCTTCCCTCAGTTCCTCCGTCTCTGCCACATCTGCTGTCAGGATGAGGCTTTTCATTCCAGAATGAAGGAGATATCTTCCTTTTCCAAAGAAAGGGTCTTCCTTTCCTCCACCATCAAAACTGCCCTCACCTGCATCTCTTCCATTTCACACACATCTGCTCTCAACCTTTCCTCCCATCGCAACACCAGGAGTAGGGTTCCTCTTGTCCTCACCTACCACCCCACCAGCCTCCACGTCCAGCACGATTCTCCATAACTTCTATCATCTCCAACTGATACCCACCAAGCGCATCTTTCCCTTCCCCGCCAACTTTCCGCGGGTTCGTTCCCTGCGCGACTCCCTTGTCCACTCACCCCTCCCCACTGATCTCCCTCCTGACACTTATCCTTGCAAGCGGAACAAGTGACGCGCCCCAACATTTTGTGTGTGTTGCCTTGGATTCCCAGCACCTGCAGATTTTCAAAGTTGCCGGTGAACGCAGCAGGCCAGGCAGCATCTCTAGGAAGAGGTACAGTCGACGTTTCAGGCCGAGACCCTTCGTCAGGACTAACTGAAATCAGAACTAGTAAGAGATTTGAAAGTGGGAAGGGGAGGGGGAGATCCAAAATGATAGGAGAAGACAGGAGGGGGAGGGATGGAGCCAAGAGCCGGACAGGTGATTGGCAAAGGGGATATGAGAGGATCATGGGACAGGAGGTCCAGGGAGAAGGAAAGGTGGGGGGAACCCAGAGGATGGGCAAGAGGTATAGTCAGAGGGACAGAGGGAGAAAAAGGAGAGAGAGAGAAAGAATGTGTGTATATAAATAAATGACGGATGAGATACGAGGGGGAGGTGGGGCATTAGCGGAAATTAGAGCAGTCAATGTTCATGCCATCAGGTTGGAGGCTACCCAGACGGAATATAAGGTGTTGTTCCTCCAACCTGAGTGTGGCTTCATCATTACAGTAGAGGAGGCCGTGGATAGACATATCAGAATGGGAATGGGATGTGGAATTAAAATGTGTGGCCACTGGGAGATCCTGCTTTCTCTGGCAGAGAGAGCGTAGGTGTTCAGCAAAGTGGTCTCCCAGTCTGCGTTGGGTCTCGCCAAGATATAGAAGGCCACATCCGACCTTCTATGTTCCGTACCTATTCTGGTATCTGTCCCCCACTTTTCCTTCACTTCATCGACCACTGCATTGGCCCTGCTTCCTGCACACATGCCGAGCTCGTTGACTTTATTAACTTTGCCTGCAACTTCTATCCTGCCCTCAAGTTTACCTGGTCCATTTCCGACACCTCCCTCCCCTTTCTGGATCTTTCTGTCTCTATCTCTGTAGACAGCTTATCTACTGATGTACTGTAAGCCTACTAACTCTCACAGCTATCTGGACTATTCCTCTTCTCACCCTGTCTCTTGCAAAAATGCCATCCCCTTCTCGCAATTCCTCCATCTCCGCCGTATCTGCTCTCAGGATGAGGCTTTTCATTCCAGGACGAGGGAGATATCCTCCTTTTTTAAAGAAAGGGGCTTCCCTTCCTCCACCATCAACTCTGCTCTCAAACGCATCTCCCCCATTTCACGCACCTCTGCTCTCACTCCATCCTCCCGCCACCCCACTAGGAATAGGGTTCCCCTGGTCCTCAGCTACCACCCCACCAGCCTCCGGGTCCAACATATAAATTCTCCATAACTTCCGCCACCTCCAACAGGATCCCACCACTAAGCACATCTTTCCCTCCCCCCAATCTCTGCTTTCCGCAGGGATTGCTCCCTACACGACTTCCTCGTCCATTCGTTCCCCCCCCATCCCTCCTCACCAATCTCCCTCCCGGCACTTATCCGTGTAAGCGGAACAAGTGCTACACATGCCCTTACACTTCCTCCCTCACCACCATTCAGGGCCCCAGACAGTCCTTCCAGGTGAGGCGACACTTCACCTGTGAGTCGGCTGGGGTGATATACTGCGTCCGGTGCTCCCGATGCAGCCTTCTATATATTGGCGAGACCCGACGCAGACTGGGAGATCATTTCGCGGAACACCTACGCTCTGTCCGCCACAGAAAGTTGGATCTCCCAGTGGCCACACATTTTAATTCCACATCCCATTCCCATTCTGACATGTCTATCCACGGCCTCCTCTACTGTAAAGATGAAGCCACACTCAGGTTGGAGGAACAACACCTTATATTCCGTCTGGGTAGCCTCCAACTTGATGGCATGAACATTGACTTCTCTAACTTCCGCTAATGCCCCACTTCCCCCTCGTACCCCATTCGTTATTTATTTATATACACACATTCTTTTTCTCTCTCTCCTTTTTCTCCCTCTGACTATACCACTTGCCCATCCTCTGGGTTTCCCCCGCTCCCCCTTTTCTTTCTTCCCGGACCTCCTGTCCCATGATCCTCTCATATCCCTTTTGCCAATCACCTGTCCAGCTCTTGGCTCCATCCCTCCCCCTCCTGTCTTCTCCTATAATTTTGGATCTCCCCCTCCCCCTCCAACTTTCAAATCTCTTACTAACTCTTCCTTCAGTTAGTCCTGACGAAGGGTCTCGGCCCGAAACGTCGACTGTACCTCTTCCTAGAGATGCTGCCTGGCCTGTTGCTTTCACCAGCAACTTTGACGTGTGTTGCTTGAAATTCCAGCATCTGCAGAAATCCTAGTGTTGTCGTACCTGCAGATTTTCCCCTGTTTGTGACCGGCCAATCAGATAAAGTACGTCCGGTCTGAATTTTAATAGTGCCTGTACTCAATAACAGGACTTCTGGGATCTTCCACAAAACAAACACGTGTCTGCAACCAGAGCCTGGACAAATCCGGCCTGGTGCTGTGTGCAGCCAAAACACGGGATAGGGAAAGCGTGTTGTATTTGTGCAGTCGAAGTTTACCGAGTTCGTTTCCCTGTCCTTCAGTCTCCAAATGTTGCCACTCTGTCATTCATTGCCACACCCCTGTTCCTCATCATTTGCTCCGACCCCCACCACTGCCCACAGCCCCAAACCCTGACCCCTGCCGACCCATCCCTGGTTTCTCATCCTGCTCCACTGAACACCCAGCTAATGGTTCCCCACCCTCCTCTCTGAGTTCAGAGGACGGTGGTGTATTCTAACAGCCCTTCAGAAGCAGTGAGAATGACCCACGACATTGAAATGAGCCTGGAATACGGAGGTTAACAACCAGCAGCATTCTCCCGCAGTGCAGAGATTGAAGGGACAAAGAACACGGGAGACATAACTGCAGTGAGCTCATTCTTCTTCAGTCTGCAGAAAGTCATGCAGGGAATTCCTGGGAAACCTCTTCAGACACAATGCAGTGACCGTTTGGAACCCATGACCACAGGGAGAGTGAGAGGTGAACAGCAGGGATGGAGTTAAAGGACTGTCATGGAACAGAAACACTGTCAGACCAGCTGGGCTGAATTGACTCCCCACTGTACACTGTGTATTCTGTAGGTCCACTGAGCACCTGAGACAGGGTTTAAAATACAATTTAATTATTAGTCACAGATGCAGAATATGAAACTCCAGTCCCATTACAGGTGAACATCAGCAGCAATAATCGCACAGTTCGACACCCAACTGTCCCATTTCAACTTGCCTCTGGATTCAGCAACTGTGACGGTGAAATATCCAGCAGGCAGCTTATTGAAACTTTTCCCCCAGTGTGAACTCAGTCCTGTTCCTAGGATTGAATGGATGAGTGAATCCCTTCCCACACACCGGACGGGTGAATGTTCTCTCAACCCATGTGAATTCGCTGGTGTCTCATCAGGTTGGATGACAGAGTGAATCCCTTCCCACATTCAGGGCAGACATACGGCCTCTCCCCGGTGTGAACTCGCTGATGTACCTTCAGCTGAAACGACTGAGTGAATCCCTTCCCACACACCGAGCAGGTGAACGGTCTCTCCCCAGTGTGAACTCGCTGATGTGTTAACAGGTGAGATGACCGAGTGAATCCCTTCCCACATTCTAAGCAGGTGAATGGCCTCTCCCCGGTGTGAATTGACTGGTGAGCCAGCAGGTCAAAGGACCGAGTGAATCCCTTCCCACAGAATAAGCAGGTGAACGGCATCTCCCCAGTGTGAACTGACTGATGTGCTAGTAGATCAGACGATTGTGTAAATCCCTTCCCACAGTCTGAGCAGGTGAATGGCCTCTCCCCGGTGTGAACTGACTGGTGCTTCTGCAGACTGGATGACTGAGTGAATCCCTTCCCACATTCGGAGCAGGTGAACGGCCTCTCCCCAGTGTGAACCCGCCGATGTACCTTCAGTTGAGATGACAGAGTAAATCTCTTCCCACAGTCTGAGCAAGCGAACGGCCTCTCCCCAGTGTGAACGGACAGATGTGTCTGTAGTTGGGATGACTGAGTGAATCCCCTCCCACACATGGAACAGGTGAATGGCCTCTCTCCTGTGTGAACTCGCTGGTGTGTCTGTAGGCTAGATGACTGAGTGAATCCCTTCCCACATTCAGAGCAAGTGTACGGCCTCTCCCCGGTGTGAACTCGCTGATGTACCTTCAGCTGAAACGACTGAGTGAATCCCTTCCCACAATCAAAGCAGGTGAACGGCATCTCCCCGGTGTGAATTGACCGGTGTGCCAGTAGATCAGATGACTTTGTGAATCCCTTGCCGCAGTCTGAGCAGGTGAACGGCCTCTCCCCAGTGTGAACTGACAGGTGCTTCTGTAGGTTGGACGACTGAGAGAATCCCCTCCCACATTCAGAGCAAGTGTACGGCCTCTCCCCAGTGTGAACCCTCTGATGTACCTTCAGCTGAGATGACTGAGTGAATCCCCTCCCACAGTCTGAGCAGGCGAATGGCATCACCCCAGTGTGAACCGCCTGGTGTGCCAGTAGGTCAGATGACCGAGTGAAACCCTTCCCACAGTCTGAGCAGGTGAACGGCATCTTCCCAGTGTGAACCGACTGCTGTGTCTGTAGCTGGGATGACCGAGCGGAATTCTGTCAGCACACGGAACAGTTGCACAGTCTCCCCCCCTTGTAAATTCTCGGTGTGTCTGTGGGTGGGTTTAGTGAGTGAATCCCTTCCCACACTGAGAGCAGGGAAATGTTATCTTCGTGATTCAAGTCAGATGTCAGATGGTGAACTCCTCAGTTGAAGAACTGATCTCTGGTGAACAAATGCTGGTGTGCTCTCAGCACCCCAGTTCCAGTGGAGTTAAAACAGAAAACTTCACTTCATTTCAGATATGAAGCACATTTCCATTTGGGATGAGCTTCATCTTCATCTTCAAGGATTGACAACAGGAATATTGTTGTTGTGCTTGACATTCCCGTACAGAAGTGACTTGCCGTTTCTAACCTTTAAAAAGATTTAGAAAATACATCAATGGGTGAAAGACAGCATTTCAGATGAATTACTTTTAGTGTCTTTGGCAAGCTGACATCACACTGTTGCCGCAAAGTTTAACGCAAGTTGGAGGAACAGCTCACCTTCTCACTGGATCAGGCATTCTGACTGACCAGCAAATTCTCTGACAGCTTTGATCTGTATCAGAGCGGGCCGTTTCTACCCGTCACCAATCTGTGACTTGGCTCGGTTTCCCTCTCCCCATTGCTATTATTTCAATTTCTGGGCATGTCTCACAGCGCAACAAAGACCACATGACACTACATCACAAACACGAGGAAATCTGCAGATGCTGGAATTTCAAGCAACAAACACACGCAGACTTTGAGATCGTTTCGCTGAACACCTTTGCTCTCTGCCAGAGAAAGCAGGATCTTCCAGTGGCCACACATTTTAATTCCACATCCCATTCCCATTCTGACATGTCTATCCACGGCCTCCTCTACTGTAAAGATGAAGCCACACTCAGGTTGGAGGAACAACACCTTATATTCCGTCTGGGTAGCCTCCAACCTGATGGCATGAACATTGACTTCTCTAACTTCCGCTAATGCCCCACCTCCCCCTCGTACCCCATCCGTTATTTATTTATATACACACATTCTTTCTCTCTCTCCTTTTTCTCCCTCTGTCCCTCTCACTATACCCCTTGCCCATCCTCTGGGTTTCCCCCCTCCCGCTTTCTTTCTCCCTAGGCCTCCTGTCCCATGATCCTCTCATATCCCTTTTGCCAATCAACTGTCCAGCTCTTGGCTCCATCCCTCCCCCTCCTGTCTTCTCCTATCATTTCGGATCTCCCCCTCCCCCTCCCACTTTCAAATCTCTTACTAGCTTTTCCTTCAGTTAGTCCTGACGAAGGGTCTCGGCCTGAAACGTAGACTGTACCTCTTCCTAGAGATGCTGCCTGGCCTGCTGCGTTCACCAGCAACTTTGATGTGTGTTGCTTGATACTACATCAGTTCAGAAACGTTATTAGCTTGTGGTTACTGTCTGCATGATGTTATTTTCCCCTTGAACATTGGGTGTTCAACGGTCTTCTTTATATATATAGGGTTTGTTTTTGGGTTTCTTTGTTCTGCGGCTGCCTGTTAGGAGACGAATCTCGAGATTGTATAACGTATACAAACTTTGATAATAAATGTACTTTGTACTTTGAACTTGATCTTGGAGGCTTTCTAATTACTCTGACTGCCCCCCCCCAGATGATTGATGGGTTGAACTCATCGAAGGCAGTACCAATGAATATGAAGGGGAGGGCATTAGTCTTTCTCATTGGACATTGTTAATATGCGGCACTTTGTGATATGACCATAACACTTAGGAGCAGAATTAGGCCATCTGGCCCATCGAGTCTGCTCCGCCATTCAATCATGGCTGACGCTTTTTTCTATCTCCTCCTCAATCCCAGTTCCCGGCCTTCTCCCTGCAACCTGTGATGCCATGTCCAATCAAGAAACTATCAATCTCTGCCTTAAATACACCCAACGACCTGGCCTCCACAGCTGCACGTGGCAACAAATTCACCACCCTTTGGCTAAAGAAATTTCTCCGCATCTCTGTTTTGAAAGGGCGCCCCTCTATCCTGAGGCTGTGCCCTCTTGTCCTAGACTCCCCCACCATGGGAAACATCCTTTCCACATCTACTCTGTCTAGGCCTTTCAACATTCGAAAGGTTTCAATGACATCCCTCTCTCATCCTTCTGAATTCCAGTGAGTACAAACCCAGAGCCACCAAACATTCCTCGTATGATAACCCTTTCATTCCTGGAATCATCTTTGTAAACCTTCTCAGGATCCTCTCCAATGCCAGCGCATCTTTTCTAAGATGAGGGGCTCAAAACTGTTCACAATACTCAAGGTGAGGCCTCACCAGTGTCTTATAAAGCCTCAGCATCACGTCCCTGCTCTTGTATTCTAGACCAGCGGTCCCCAACCACCGGGCCGCAAAGCATGCGCTACCGGGCCGCGAGGAAACAGTATGATTTGGCGATATGAGTCAGCTGCACCTTTCCTCATTCCCTGTCACGGCCACTGTTGAGCCATTACGCATGCGAAGTCATTATCCGCGCGTCATCCATGTCAGCGCGGGAAGGAGACCAACTTCTCGAGCTTGCAAATGACGGCGGGCTGAAAAGTATGTTTGACATAACATCTCTGCTGGCATTCCGGATCAAAGTCAAGGCTGAATATCCTGAGATAGACACGAAAGCACTGAAAACATTGCTTCCATTTCCAACATATCTCTGCAATGAATTCAACGAAAACTAAATTGCAGAATAGACTGGACATAAGGAACCCCCTTCGAGTATCGCTGTCTCCCATCACCCTTCGATGGGACCGTCTTGTTGCGGGGAAACAAGCCCAGAGCTCCCACTGATTCAGCGATATTGGTGTGTTACAATGAGTTTATATGTTCATACGGGGAAAATATGTGCTGTGTGTTTAATATCCAAATGTTACTTAAAATGTTATGATGCTATTGACTTACTTATATAACCATATAACAATTACAGCACGGGAACAGGCCATCTCGGCCCTTCTAGTCCGTGCCGAACGCTACTCTCACCTAGTCCCACCGACCTCCACTCAGCCCATAACCCTCCATTCCTTTCCTGCCCATATACCTATCCAATTTTTCCTTAAATGATAATATTGAACCTGCCTCTACCACTTCTACTGGAAGTTCGTTCAACACTTACTTCAAGCTCCCCGTCCTCCCCTGATAATTGACTTCTCACTATATTCATGCGAGGAAAATATGCGCTGTGTGTTTAATAATAAATTCGTTAGATAAACCCTTTTAGAAAGGAAATTGAGTGTATTAGCCACTTATCACCTATATTCCGGTCGTGATTAACACCCCTTCGGAACAGAATCGCCAGAAACGATTTGTAGAAAAAAATCGGCACGTACACGCATGCGCACTAGTGCCCGCGCAAGGCTTCATGGTCATTGTAGTCTTTCTTTGGGTACACCCAACATATTTGACTGCTGCTCTTGTCCGTTGGCAACCCTACCACCCCCACCCCCGCCCGCCGCCCGGTCCGCAAGAATGTTGTCAATAATAAACTGGTCCGCAGTGCGAAAAAGGTTGGGGACCCCTGCTCTAGACCTCTCGAAATGAATGCTAACATAGCATTTGCCTTCCTCACCACCAACTCTACCTATGAAAGCTTCAAGTCACCTGTTACCCAGGACAAAGGAGATGGATATCATTATGTTCCCAGAGCCAAGGGGACAGAATATGTGCTCACGCATAGAAAGGTTCACAACAAGTGGAGGCCATTCTAAAGAATTAAAGCTGAAACAAGGATTTTGTTTTTTTCCCCCCAGAACACAAACTGACATTTTAATTCGCCGGAAGGTATTCTCATCATACAGGACTGACTCGGAATTATATTTTTGTTCCCAGTTCTCGGATTTAGATAGCAGTGTCTGAGAGAATGCTCCCGCCCCCAGTCCCTCCGCCCTGTGGTCTGGTGAGGAAAGAACACAAAATAATCTGCAGATGCTGGGATCAAAGCAACAGTCACAACACGCTGGAGGAACTCAGCAGGTCGGGCAGCATCAGTCAGAAACGATGAGTCGACGTTTTGGGCCGGAACCCTTCGTCAGGACTGAAGAATGAAAGATGGGGAAGGATTTGAAGAATGCTTGTAGCTTCAGTTGAAAAACCAGTAATTTGAAAGACAAAGGGGTGGGGGAGGGGAAGCAGGGACATCATAGGCAGGAAAACAATGGGTAGTAGAAGAAGGAGGCGGAATCATGAGGGAGGTGATAGGCAGCTGGGGGAGGGTGCAGAGTGAAATAGGGATAGAGGAAAGGAGGGGGAGGGAATTACCGGAAGTTGGAGAATTCTATGTTCATACCAAGGGGCTGGAGACTACCTAGACGGTATATGAGGTGTTGCTCCTCCAACCTGAGTTTAGCCTCATCATGGCAGTAGAGGAGGCCATGTATGGACATATCTGAATGGGAATGGGAAACAGAATTGAAGTGGGTGGCTACTGGGAGATCCTGTCTGTTGTGGCGGACGGAGCAGAGGTGCTTGACGAAGCGGTCCCCCAATCTGCGTCGGGTTTCACCGATGTAGAGGAGGCTGCACCGGGAGCACCGGATGCAATAGATGACCCCAACAGACTCACAAGTGAAGTGTTGCCTCTCTTGCCGCCATTCAGGGCCCCAAACAGTCCTTCCAGGTGAGGCAACACTTCACTTGTGAGTCTGTTGGGGTCATCTATTGCATCCGGTGCTCCCAGTGCGGCCTCCTCTACATCGGTGAAACCGGACGCAGATTGGGGGACCGCTTCGTCGAGCACCTCTGCTCCGTCCGCCACAACAGACAGAATCTCCCGGTACCCACCCACTTCAACTCTGCTTCCCATTCCCATTCAGATATGTCCATACATGGCCTCCTCTACTGCCATGATGAGGCTAAACTCAGGTTGGAGGAGGAACACCTCATATACCATCTAGGTAGTCTCCAGCCCCTTGGTATGAACATAGAATTCTCCAACTTCCGGTAATTCCCTCCCCCTCCCTTCCCCTATCCCTATTTCACTCTAACCCCTCCCCCAGCTGCCTCATGGTTCCGCCTCCTTCCTCTACTACTCAGGACTATGACGTCAATGCTTCCCCTCCCCCACCCCTTTGTCTTTCAAATTACTGGTTTTTCAACTGAAGCTACCAGCATTCTTCAAATCCTTCCCCATCTTTCATTCTTCAGTCTTGACGAAGGGTTCCGGCCTGAAACGTCGACTCATCGTTTCTGACTGATGCTGCCCGACCTGCTGAGTTCACCCAGCGAACTGAAAGTGTAGCTTTGATCACAGCATCTGCAGATTATTTTGTGTTGAGGAAAGAGTCGCCCATGGCTGCGTTTCTATCCTGAACCAGGCACCCGTCTACCCGTGCGCGCCGCTGAAATAAGCGCAAGCCCCCTGGGGTGATCAGCAGAAAGCTCCCCCCCCCCGGGTCGTGGGGCTAACAGGGAGGGGAAGGGCCGGGCGGCCGCTCCTACCTGTCGGCGTCCCGCCGAACCTCCGGACCGGAGCCCTTTGTCCTCGGCGCGCATGCGCGTTTGGCGGGCACCGGGAGCCGCAATCCCCGGCGCACGCGCAGTGGGTCGCCGATGGCCAACTCTGCATCTGCGGGTTTTCTGCGGAGAATTCTGCAGTTACCTTAACGCAGCAAGCACCCGCAGACAAGATACTCCATATCCACAGGCAAAAGTCTAACCCTCTCACGAAAGAAGACTTTAAACACACACACACACACAAATGCAAACAACAGGAATTCTGCAGATGCTGGAAATTCAAACAACACACATCAAAATAATCCGCAGATCATGGGAATGTAGAGTAACACACGCAAACTGCTGGAGGAACTCAGTAGGTCGGGCAGCTTCCCTGCAGAGGGAATAGACAGCCGAGGCTTTGGGCCGAACCCCATTCACCAGACACTAGCACAGTTAGAGGGTCTCGGCTCAAAACGTCAACTGCTTATTCCTCTCCAACGGTGCTGCCCGACCTGCTGAGTTCCCCCCAGCCTTTTGCAGAAATGAAGCAATTTCTCTTTTATACACAGTAGTCGATCAGTTCCCAAATGTTGCTGCCACAGTCCTCCTGGTCTGATCCTCGCCACCCACACCCCCCCCCCCACCACACACACAAAACTTTCTGAAGGCCAAAAGCGCTCCCCCACCCCCAGTCCTGCCGAAGGGTCTCGGCCCGAAACGTCGACTGTACTTCTGAGATCCCCCAGCATTTTGTGTGTGTTCTTCGGCTTCTGACCCTGCTCCAGAATACATTTACCCACCTTTCCGATCTCATGCGTTAGAGAGGGTGGCGTGTTGCCAAAATAAAACCGTCTGTGTGAGGCACAGCCGTTTGAAATCAGTGGAAGAGACGCAAATGACCGAGCAGGGAGGGGGTTTAACCACCCCTGCCATTCCTCCTTGGTCCAGAGCCCCAAGGAACGAGGAGTAGTTGGGACAAAACCCCGGGGAAGTCGCCGTCTGCAATCTGCAGGAAGACACAGAGGTAATTCAAGGTAAACTCTTCACCTCAGAGTGGCGACCGGTTGGAACGAGAGTAAGGGTGGATTTGAAGGGACTGGTGTGGAACAGGAACAAGAACAGCTGGGCTGAATGGCCTCAGTACTGTACACCGGCGGTGCGGCAGAGACATCGAGTGACTGAGTCACAGGATTTGAAATAGAACTGACTTTTCTTTTATTTGTCCTACATTCACAATATTAAACGCCAGTCTCACTTAAGGCTGGCATCAGCAGAACAAACCCCTCCAATGCTCCGTGACCAGGGTTCAGACCTGGGTGGGACCAGCAGCTTCAGTAACTCAGAAACTGAATTGAGTTTGATATCACCAGCATTTGTTGTGAAATTTGCTGTTATAAAGCCATCAGACCATGAGATATAGGAGCAGAATTAGGCCATTTGGCCCATCGAGTCTGCTCCGCCATTTCATCAAGGCTGATCCAATTTTCCCTCTCAGCCCCAATCTCCTGCCTTCTCCCCGTATCTCTTCATGCCCTGACCAATCAAGAATATATCAACCTCTGCCTTAAATACACATAAAGACTTAACACAGCTGCCAGTTGCCACAAATTCCACAGATTCACCACCCTTTGGCTAAAGAATCTCCTCATTATCTCCATTCTAAAAAGGACATCCCCCTATTCTGAGGCCTGTGTCCTCTGGTCTTTGACTCACCCACCATAGGAAACATCCTCTCCACCACAGCCACTCTATCGAGGCCTTTCACCATTCGATAGGTTTCAATGAGATCACCCCTCATTCTTCTGAATTCTAGTGCACACAGGCCCAGAGCCATCAAACGCTCTTCATATGACACGCCATTCAATCCTGCAATCATTTTCGTGAACCTCCTTTGAACCCTCTCCAATGTCAGTACCTCCTTTCTAGGATAAGGGCCCAAAACTGCTCATGAAACTCCAAGTGAGGCCTCACCAGTGCTTTATCAAGTCTCAGCATTACAGCCTTGCTTTTATAGCCTAGTCCATTGAAATGAAGACTAACATCGCATTTGACTTCCTCACCACAGACTCAACCTGCAAATTAACCTTCAGGGAATCCTGCACAAGGACTCCCAAGTTCTTTTGCATCTCTTTTTTTTTGTATTTTCTCTCCATTCAGAAAATAGTCTACCCTTTATGTGGCAGCAGTACATTGCAATACATAATAATAAAAAGTGTGAATTAATATATAAACTGGTTAAATTAAATGAGTAGTGCAAAAAGACATAGCCGGGTCATGTTCATAGGTTCAATGTCCAGTCAGAAATCACATGGCCGTAGGGAAAAGGCTGTTCCTGAATCGTTGAGTGTGTGTCTTCAGGCTCCTGTACCTCCTCCCTGAGGGTAGTAATGAGAAGAGGGCACGTCCTGGGTGACTGGGGTACTTAATGATGGACGCTGCCTTTTTGAGGCATCACTCCTTGAAGATGTCCCGGATGCTACGGAGGCTGGTGCTCCAATGGAACTGACTGAGTTTACGACTCTCTGCAGCTTCCTTCGATCCTGTGCAGTGCCTCCCACCTCAACACCAGCTATGATGCAGCCAGTTAGAATGCCTTCCACGGTACACCTGTGGAAATATAGCCATTGTCATGCCTTCTTGGTAACTGCATTGATATACGTTGGGCCCAGGATAGGTCCCCAGAGATGCTGCCCCCCAGGAACTTGAAATTGCTCACCCTTTCCACTTCCGATCCCTTGATGAAGACTGCCGTGTGCTCCCTTATCTCACCCTTTCTGAAGGCCCACAATCAATTCTTTGGTCTTACTGACACTGGGTACAAGGTTGTTGTCAACCAGTTGATCTATCTCACTCCTGTACGCCTTCTCGTCACCATCTGAAATTCTGCCAACAATTGTTGCGTCATCACCAAGTTCATAGGTGGCATTTGGGCTGAGCCTAGCCACACAGTCATGGGTGCAGGGAGAGTGGAGCAGAGGGCTGATCACACATCCTGAGGTATCTGCCTTCAACCACCGTATGGGAACTTGCAACTGGATTCAACCACCGTGACGGTTAACGATTTAAGTTGCAGCTCTTCAGATGGGATAATTTTAATTGCTAAGGTGAGCTCTGCCATCACACTGTTACCGTGAGTTGGAGGAACAACTCTCCATCTCCTAACTGGGCAGGGTTAAGGTATCCTGTCTGACCGTCAGATTCTCTGACTATCTTCAAGTCGTGTATCAGAATGCGCCATTTCTGCCCGTCATCAATCTGTGACTCTCTCCGTCAGTTCTTCTCTCTCCATGAGTATCACTTCAAGTTCTGGGCATGTCCCACAGACCTACAAAGAGCACATGGTATTACATGGCTTCTCCTAGAGACTTTCTAATTATTTTATTTTATTTAAAGAATAAGCTCTTCTGGCCCGACGACCCCAATTTAACCCTAACCTAATCACGGGACGATTTACAATCATCAGTCTGGGACTTGGCTCAGTTTGTCTCTCTCCATTAGTATAATTTCAAGTTCTGGGTGTGAAATTACATGGCTGTTTCTGGAGATTTTCTAGTTACTTTGATTCTGTTCCCCCCCCCCCCACACCCCCAAGTAATTGACAGTGTTGAACTTCTTAATTGCAATGCCAATGAATACGAAGAGGAGTTGATCAGACTGCCTTGTTGGAGATACTTAATGTGCGGCACTTTGCAATGGGAGAGCTACGAGTCACTGTTACACATGACAAAGTATTTGATATCGTTACCCAGAGAGAATAGAAACAAACGTGTTCTCACTGGAAGAAAAATTCACAACCAGAGGAGGTTAAACCAAGGTGAATTTCTAAAAAAAAACAAAAGCTGATGTAATGTTTTAATATTTTTTATATGCAGCACAAATTGACATTTTAATTGACTATAGGATAGAACCAGAACCTTCATTTAGATTGCAATTTGATCAGATGTTGGATTTCCATTTAGCTTCTGATCCTCAGGATTCTTCTGGGAGTCAGGAATGATGAGTCGTCTTAACTCGAGGATTTCAATTCGTTTTAATGTATTTTAACAAACATACAAATACTAAGCCCACCCAAATGAAGAGCTGAGAAATGATGCTAACTCATAAATGAAAGGCAAAGACAAAATAATAAAAATGACATCTCTGAAAAATCCATCACTTTTATAGATAAGAAAAATTCCTTACATAGAGATAAACTAGTTAATATGATACATGATTAAAACAGATACATTAAGTGGGTAATGTGCTAATATTTAGCCAATGAAATAGGAGAAACTGTTAGTTTAGCTGCCGTACCGATTTCTGCCAGTAAGTGGGGATGAACCACCACATACTGTGAAAAATACACGAGCTTGTAAGAAAGTACAAATCTTATAGAAAGTATTATTTTAAAAAGTGGTTTCCAACACTAAGCACAATATGTACCGAGATTTGGATATCAGTTGGTTTGGGACAATGGGCCTGACCTCAGTAGTCACCTTGTGTTTCTATAAAACCACTGATCTACTTGTCTAAAAGGGACCTGGAAGTTCTTCTTCTAAGACTGAATCGGGATTATAGTGCTGTTCCGAGTTCCTAAACCTTGGATTTAGATAGCTGGCGTTGTTTGGGAGATCCATTCACTCCTATTCTCTCCCTCCGCACTTCCAAACACAGCCTGCAGATGTGTAGGGGAAATCATTGGAAGAGTGAGACATGGCTGCCTCTTTTAGCAGAAGATTCCACGAGCCAGAAGCTCATTTATTTGCCCCTGACCAGTAATGGTGCCAGCAATTTCACTCATCAGCAAAAATCTCCCCAGGGCACAGGTGTGGATCCTGGATAGAGGGGGAGGGGAAGGGCCATGGTGCAAGTTCAAGTTTAATTGTCATTCAACCGTGCATGAATATCCATGAATTCAGCGAAATGAAACAGCGTTACTCTGGGGCCGAGGTGCAAAATATAGTACCATTATTGTGACTGAGATTGAAGTCACCGGGAGACGATGGTGATATAGAAGTCTTTATTCAGCGCATGAGCAGGCATCTTACTGGAGAGACACTCTTGGAAAAGGCTCCCTGATCCAATATTACATGAGATTTTTATAAGCTGAAGATCAAAAGTAATGGCAGGACGATTCTATAGTTACAATGTATCCACAATGTTTTGAATTACACATAACTTTCAAACATCTAAATCTTCACACCGACACTACAGACACCCAAAATGAATGGTAATCGCTACTCTCTCTGAGCTGCATTCATGCATGTGCAGGCATCTCAAGTCAATGGGGTGTTTCCTGGTTTGCAATTGACCCCAGTCTACAGCTCCAAGAACACTATTGTTCTGAGCTGCAATTTAAACTCAACCTACAATCCATATTCAGATCTGAAGACTGGTTGCTGTTGAAATTAATATTTGCTGTATTCTATCCAGAATATGCCCTAATACCACCATATACAGCACAAGAAACATATACACTATAAGATAGCAAGCACGTATGAGACAGCAATAAAATACAGTCGCACATATACAGTCCAAGACCCTGAATCCATGAATGTTGCAGCAGTCTGCAGTAGAACACAATACAGCTTGTCTTCTGCTGAGTGAACACTGGGGGGCAGAACTGAGTCCAGCTTGGATGCCGTGCCACACCGCCTCCCACCAGCGCGGCTGTTAACAGGCGATACTGCGGCTTGAGGCCAGTCCTCGCCGTGGCTGAGATTGCCCAGCCCCCGCACTGTCCACCAATAAAACAGTGAATCGGACTTGTAGAATTCCGTATTACCAACTTCCAACAGGGTCTTGGAATCACAAAAAAAAAAATGGCTAAGACAATTACTCGCTGTTAGTCTGCACACCTCCTTTATACAACTCTCTGGCGCAGGTAGCAGCACGATCCACGCCAAATCCTGCTTCTTCAGTTTCCCCACCAAAGAGCAACAGGCTGATGAGGTAGACCTGGAGTACTTGAAGTTCTTAATGTCCACTAGGGTCTTGCAATCGTAAAAAAAGACATTAGCACCTTTGGCCCCGTAGAAGCCCCTGCATCTGAACCACACTACCATCTTACCGTTAACCAGAGCTCTCAGCAATTGTCCCTCAGTCAGGGTGTGGGTTTGGGTGCTGATGAAGCCTGCTGCCCACTGCCGATCCTCCTGAATCTACTGAGCGAGTCCACGATTTTCAGGCACTATAACCTTCATGGATCGCCAAAGGCGAACTCAATGTTCGCAGATTTCTGGATAAGTACGGTGCCATTGAAGATGTCTGCAAGCAAGACCTCCCATCTGCCACCTGTCTCAAATATACTCAATGTTTTCCTGTGGAGAACTCAGCAGGGAATTTAAATCAGGTACTCCCACAAACACTATACTCGGTATCAGCAGCTGTGGTGTGTGATAAAGGTCGAAGTCCAACACAGTTACAAATGCAGATATTTAAAAATAACAAGAGATCTGCTGATGCTGGAAATATGAAGCAAGACACTCAAAATGCTGGAGGTACTCAGCAGGCTAGTCTACCAGAGTTCAAACAATTCAAAATAAATTTGTTATCAAAGTACATATATGTCATCATATATAACCCTGAGATTCATTTTCTTGTGGGCATACTCAATAAATCTATAGACCAATAACCATAAAAGAATCAATGAACGACCGATCCAACTTGGGTGATCAACCAGTCTGCAAGACACAAACTGCAAATACAAAAAGAAAGAAATAATAATAAATAAGCAATAAATATCAAGAACATGAGATCTTGAAAGTGAGTCCATAGGTTGTGGGAACATTTCAATGATGGGGGCAAGTGACGTTGAGTGAAATTCTCCTGATGGTTGAGGGGTAGTAACTGCTCCTGAACCTGGTGGTGCGAGTCCTGAGGCTCCTGTACCTTCTACCTGATGGCAGCAGTTAGAAGAGAGCATGTACTTGGTGGTGGGGTCCCTGACGATGGATGGTGCTTTCCTGTGACAACACTCCAAGTAAGTGTGCTCACTGGTGGGAGAGGGCTTTATCCATTACTTTTTGAAGGATTTTACAGTCAAGGGCATTGGTGTTTCCACACCAATTGGTGTTTCCTGCAATGCAGGAAACTGCATACTCTCCACTACGCATCTATAGCAATTTGTCAAAGTTTCAGATGTAACGCCGAATTTTCTCAAACTTCTAAGGAAGTTGAGGTGCTGTTGTACTTCCTTTGTACTTGCACTTACGTGCTGTCCCAGGACAGGTCCGTTGAAATCATACCATTGAGGAACTTAAATTTTCTGACCCTCTCTACCTCTGAACCTCCAATGGGGACTGCCTCGTTGACCTCTGGTTTCCCTCTACCCAAGTCAATAATCAACTCGGTCTTACTGACATTGAGTAAGAGCAAAAATTCAAAGGTTCATTTATTATCGAAGTGTACAACTCTGAAATTCTTCTTCTCCAGATAGCCACAAAATCAAGAAAGAAGAGAATGGCAGAGCCATCATTGACCCCCAAATCCCTTTCCCCTGCACACAAAAAAGTGAGGAAGATCAGGCAAAAAACACAAAGAGTACAAAAAAAACACAAGACTGAGAAAAAGTCTACAGTCCAAGTCGATATTCAAAACATAGAAAACCTGGGCAACATTCTCCCTCTCTGTAGCAGAGCGATTTCACCAGCGACTAAAAGGGCAGGCAGCCAGCGTTTCAATCTCCCTCCTCACTTAAAGAGTGAGAGGTTGTTGTAATGACGCCACTCAGCCAGATCGTCAATCTCCCTCCTGTATGCTGGTTCTCACTACTGATTCGACCTATGACAGTGGTGTCATCAGCAGACTTGGATATGGCATTGGAGCCATGCTTAGCCACACAGTCACAGTGTAAAGCGAGTAGAGCGGGAGGATAAGCTCACAGCCTTGTGGTGCACCCGTCCTGATGGAGATTGTGGAGGAGATGTTGTCGCCAGCTGGAAATGACTGGGGTCTGCAAGTGAGGAAATTGAGGATCCGATAGCACAAGGGGGTATTGAAGGCCAAAGTTTTGGAGCTTATTGATTTGCTTTGGAGGGTTAATTGTATTGCAAGCTGAGCTGTCCTCAATAAAGAGCTTTTTTATGCTGATAATCGTACCATACTGGGGAAATGCTATCAGCCAAAACCCTTCCACCTCCATGATAGCCCTCTTACTATGTTGACCACTGTAAACGGGGTGCTCATCTAGGGTACTGAGGTGGCATTTGTAGGGCACCACGTACCCTGGACACCCCACGGAAAGCCAGGGGTAGACCCAAGAGCCACATATCCAGTAGATACCAGTGACCACACTGCAGTCCCAGAACACAGCTCCTGCTCACGCTCGCTGTGTGTCCCACAGATTGGTTGGACCTGTGCCTCTCATACCAATTGCACCAACGTTCCTTAGCCTTCTCCGTCGACTGAGGAATCACAGTCAGAGGCAGGATCTTTGTACTCAACCAATTATATGCAGGGACACAGCAGCCCTTAAAGTACTGACTCCACCGGACGTCACTAAGGCTACGATTCTTTCAAGCTGCTACCACACTATAAGGCGAGGCTGGTTGGAATAGACTACTACCACCCTCCCGGCTTCCCCCAAAACCTGAGAAGCTGGACAAATTCCCCCAACAGCCTTTCTTTGTCATCGAAGGGAGTTCGTGTTAACGGCAGCCCGTCTGCTGCTTTGTCAGGAGTCCTCATACAAATCCAGCAATCTGACATGTCGACATATTCATAGACCATCCATGGGAAAATGTTATAGGACCTCCCCTCCCACCACAGGTTAGCTCATCGCCGTTGTCACCAGCGACCACCATTCTGCCATTTTGCAATGTAGGGAGCCGCAAACTCACTCCCGCCTGGTTAGTCACTGGATATTCAGACAAGTCATTCCCAATTCCCCCGGTCATGTCACCCGCCGTGTATTCCCCGGTCTGCGCGCCACAATCTCCCACCACCCTCGTGGATCCTGGGGTTGCTGCCCCCAAACCTTCCCTGCTTCCTCCTCTGACTTTGGAGGGTCCGACGTCGCCAGATGCAGGGACATCGGAGACCCACCCAGACCTGCCAGCCAGGAGTTCAGGTAACTTACTGCTTGCTGCAGCACACCCAGTCAAGCCTGAAGGGTATGGGTAGGAGTCAGTAGCTTTATTTGCTGTTTCAATAGCCCAGTCATGTGTTCAACCAGCCCCACCGCCCGCAGGTAATCTGGGATGTGAAACCCCCACGAAATACCGGATTCTGCTGCCCATTCTGGACCCTGGTTCCCACAAAACCTTCTGCGGGAGCCCACACATGGATGACAAACACTGTAAACACTTAACTGTGTTCTCTTGGTCAGTGTGATCTCACGGCACCACCACCAGGACTCCTGAGTATGTGTCGACCACGGTGATGGCGGACTGCTTCTAACTTTGTCGCGACAGAGCCTTAATGTCATCGATCTGTCAGATCTGACCGGCTCCTTCCAGGGAACAAGATCGCCATGGCCTGGTGGTGTGGGCGCACCGGAGAAGTGGGCATTCTGGGGTAGGCAGGACAAGAAAATGGGCAGAAGCCCGAGGGGTAGTGTTAACTTCCAATGAGGCCAAAACGGTGACTGTCAACGGCCCAACCTGCCAATGTGGTCAGATCTGTTACTGCACACCAATGCTTCCTCTCCCTGCCCCCTTTGTCTTTAATAATCGTCACCACTCCCTGCCCGCAGCGCCAAACACTGTACAGAAACAGATACATTTGCAGTTGGTAAATGAAACAGCAGACACTGCTTGTGGGTAAGTGCAACAACTGTTTATTCAAGGCAAACAATGAAATGCCTTACTGGCATGCAAGTCACCCAAACTATAGAAACTACGACACTCAACACACAATACACTCATTATATCTGTCCAAGATACACGAGATTAAGCGAGCAATAAACAACTATTTAACTAAGTGTGCTCCTGAAATGTGAGCCCTTCCCCTTATTAACTGCAACACATCAGTGCCTGCAGCTGCTCACACAGAGAGAGAGACTCGCACACTTGCATTCACTTCTGTACACCTGAAGACTGGAAGCCAGTCGCAGGTATCGCAGCACGCGGTCTGGGACGAGAAACTGGCGCTGCGGGACACGGGAGTGAACCAATGGGATGACGGCTACATACCTCGAGTGGGCCCATCATTAACCAGTGTGGTGGACGCGACTTTTGGAACAATTTTCGATCAGCGGATAAGTTAAATTTCTGTAATATAATTCAGTCCTCAAAAGACGCAACTTCGGGCTAATATGACCGTTAGACTAACTTAACCTTCCATATATGACAAAATGTCCAGTCCCTATAAACCATTGATGCTGCTGTCACACGCATCTCCTCCATTTCCCAAACATTCATGCCACCCCCATCTTCCCGCTGCCTGAACAGTGATAGAGTTCCTCTTGCCCTTTCCTACCCATGAGCCTCCACGTCGAGCATATCGTTATCCTCAATGTCCGTCATCTCCACAGGGATCCCACAACCAGACATATCTTTACCACCCACCGGCTCTGCTCTTCCACAGGGATCATTCCCTCCGTGTTTCCCTTCTCCATTCATCCCTCCCAGCACTTATCCCTGCCAGTGGCCAATTCACCTCCTCCCTCACCTCCACTCAGGGTCACGCACAGTCCCTCCAGGCGAGCCAATGCTTCACCTGCAAAGGTTGATTACTGTACCTGCTGCTTCCGATGTGGCCTCATCTACATTTGTGAGACCCCTCATAAACTGGGGGACTATTTCGTCGAGCACTTCTGCTCCATCTGCCAAAAGCGGAACTTCCTAGTGGCAAAACATTTTAATTCCCATTCCCATTTCGACACGTCGGTCCATAGCCTCATCTTATGCCACTATTTTTCCCTCTCTACCTGTTCTTCCATTCCCACTCTGGCCTCATAACTCTTCATCAGTTGCCTATGACCTCCCTCAGGTCCCCCACGTCTCTGATCGTGCCCATAGCATTTTGCAGAGGGAGGGAGCGCAGCCAGATGCTTTAGTACATATTGGTACCAATGACATAGGAAGGAAAAGCAATGAGGTCCTGAAGAGGGAATTCAGAGAGTGAGAGCTGAGAAACACGACTCCAGGGTAGCAAGTTCTGGATTACTACCTGTGCCACGTGCTAGTAGGGTAGAAACACGATGATCTGGCAGATTAATATGTGACTGAGAAGCTGGGGCAAGGGGCAGGGCTTCAGGTTCTTGGATCATTAGAATCTCTTCTGGGGGAGGTATGACTTGTACAAAAGTGTTGGGTTGCACCTGGACCCGAGGGGGACCAATATTCTCATGGGTAGGTTATTAGAGCTGTTGGGGAGGGTTTAAACTAACTTGGCAGGAGGCTGGGAACCCAAGTGAAGGGCCTCAGGATAGGACGGATGGTAAAAAAGCAAAGGTAGCGTGCAGTCAGACTGTCAGGAAGGGCAGGCAGATGATAGGGCAAAATTGCAGCCAGCAGGGTGAGTATCGGTGCATGAGGGATGCAGAATCAAAAAGGATAGCAAATACAGTACAGGTTTCCCCCGCCATCCGAAAGTACAGCGTTCCTATGAAACCTTTCGTAAGCCGAAATGGCGTAAAGCGAAGAAGCAATTACCATTAATTTATATGGGAAAAATTTTTGAGCGTTCCCAGACCCAAAAAATAACCTACCAAATCAAACCAAATAACACATAAAACCTAAAATAACACTAACACATAGTGAAAGCAGGAATGATATGATAAATACACAGCCTATATAAAGTAGAAATAATGTATGTACAGTGTAGTTTCACTTACCAGAATCGGGAAGACAGCAAGCACACACGCATTTTTCTATCATACAGTTCTTTGTAAGCACTCAAAACATCTTGCAAACCTGCCCTCAGCCTACGTGCCCTTTCAAAATTAAAGTCATACTTTTCTGCAATCATTGCAGCACCGTCAATCGTTGTGAAAATCTCACGCAAGTGCTTCACGTTCAGTTCCTGGACGACTTCACTTTCGGGCCGTTCGCTACTGCGTTCACTGCTTTGCGACAGTTTCCTCCAAATGCCATTTCTCATCCAGACTGTTAGGCTACCGAGAGCATCTCCAAGGTTGGCGATTGCTAATCTTATATTGTAGTCTTTCCAGCTCTCTCGCAAAGATGCTTCAAAGTTGTCCTCTCTGTCAATGGCACTTACAATAAAACGCATCACATTTTGCATATAGTTTCATTTACCACGATCGAAACGCTTAATTATGTCCAGTTTTACGCTAAGCGTAACACCCTTAGGCTTTTCTGATACCTTAGGACACACCTTGCTAACGGATACACAAAGCAAATCGAGATAAAGCACAGATGCTCACAGACACAGTTCAAAGCTATGGCGGCTTGACGCTGAGACGCTGAGTGTCGTTCTCCGGGAAGGAGCTCGGCGGCGCCACTCTCGCTGCTCGGGGTGCGCGCTGCCTCTATAACGGCTCGCTGCAAAACAAACGCTGAACGCTATTTTCGCTTTTCGCCTTTTTTCGTAAAAGCGAAAATCCTCTTCGGATTTCTTTCGGTTAGCGAAAACAGGTACTAATGTAGGTCTTTCGTAAAAGCGAAGTGGCGTAAAGCGAACTTTCGGAAAGTGGGGGATACCTGTACTCAGTATTTTATCGCAATGCATGGAATATAAGAAATAAGATGGCTGATCTTGTTGTACTATTACAGATTGGCCGGTATGATGATGTGGCCATCACTGAATCGTGGCTGAAGGATGATTGTAGTTGGGAGCCCAATGTCCAAGGTTACATGTTGTTTTGGTGGGATAGGAAGGTAGGCAGAGGGGGTGACACGGCTCTACTGGTAAAGAACAGCATCAAATCAGTGGAAAGATGTGACATAGGACCAGAAGACGTTGAATCCTTGTGGGTTGAGTTAAAAGGACCCTGATGACAGTTATATACAGGTCTCCCAACAGTAGCTGGGATGTCGACCTCAGATTACAATGGGAAATAGAAAAGGTATGTCAAGAGGGCAATGTTATGATAGTCATTGGAGATTTTAACATGCAGGTCAATTGGGAAAATCAGGTTAACATCAAGAGAGCGAATCTGTTGAATGCCTATGAGATGGCTTTTTAGAGCAGTTTTTTCATTAAGCCTACTAGGACTGGGTGTTATGTAACGAACCGGAGGTGATTTGGGAGCTTAAGGAAAAGGAACCCTTAGGAGGCAGTGATCACAATATTACTGAGTTCAACTTGAAATTTGATAGGGAGAAAGTAAAGTCTGACATAGCAGTATTTCAGTGGAGGAAAGGAAATATCAGCAGTATGAGAGAGGAGTTGGCCAAAGTAAATTGCAAGGAGATGCTGGCAGGGACGGCAGCAGAGCAGCAATGGCGTTTCTGGGAAAAATGAGGAAGATACAGGAAAGATTTAGAAACATAGAAAACCTACAGCACAATACAGGCCCTTTGGTCCACAAAGTTGTACTGAACATGTCCCTACCTTAGAAATTACTAGGCTTACCTATAGCCCTCTATTTTCCTAATCTCCTTGTACCTATCCAAAAGTCTCTTAAAAGACCCTATCATATCCGCCTCCACCACCGTTGCCAGCAGCCCATTCCACGCACTCACCACTCTGCGTAAAAATCTTACCCCTGACATCTCCTCTGTACCTCCTCCCCAGCACCTTAAACCTGTGTCCTCTTATGCCAACCATTTCAGCCCTGGGAAAAAGCCTCTGGCTATCCACACGATCACCGCCTCTCATCATCTTATACACCTCTATCAGGTCACCTCTCATCCTCTGTCGCTCCAAGGAGAAAAGGCCGAGTTCACTCAACCTGCTTCATAAGGCTCCCCAATCCAGGCAACATCCTTGTAAATCTCCTCTGCACCCTTTCTATGGTTTCCACATCCTTTCTGTAGTGGGGCGACCAGAACTGAGCACAGTACTCCAAGTGGGGTCTGACCAGTGTCCTGTATAGCTGCAACATTACCTCTCAGCTCCTAAATTCAATTCCATGATTAATGAAGGCCAATACACCGTACGCCTTCTTAACCACAGCGTCAACCTGCGCAGCTGCTTTGAGTGTCCTATGGACTCGGACCCCAAGATCCCTCTGATCCTCCACACTGCCAAGAGTCTTACCATTAATACTATATTCTGCCATCATATTTGACCTACCAAAATGAACCACCTCACATTTACCTGGGTCGAACTCCATCTGCCACTTCTCAGCCCAGTTTTGCATCCTATCATGTCCCGCTGTAATCTCTGACAGCCCTCCACACTATCCACAACACCCCCAACCTTTGTCATCAGCAAACTTACTAACCCATCCCTCCACTTCCTCATCCAGTTCATTTATAAAAATCATGAAGAGTAAGGATCCCAGAACAGATCCCTGAGGCACACCACTGGTGACCGACCTCCATGCAGAATATGACCTGTCTACAACCACTCTTTGCCTTCTGTGGGCAAGCCAGTTCTGGATCCACAATGCAATGTCCACTTGGATCACATGCCTCCTTAATTTCTCAATAAGCCTTGCATGGGGTACCTTTATCAAATGCCTTGCTGAAATCCATATACGTTACATCTACTGCTCTTCCTTCTTCAAGATGTTTAGTCAGATCCTCAAAAAATTCAATCAGGCTCGTAAGGCACGACCTGCCCTTGACAAAGCCACACTGACTATTCTTAATCATATTATGCCTCTCCAAATGTTCATAAATCCTGCCTCTCAGGATCTTCTCCATCAACTTACCAATCACTGAAGTAAGACTCACTGGTCTATAATTTCCTGGGCTATCTCTACTCCCTTTCTTGAATAAAGGAACAACATCCGCAACCCTCTAACCATTCAGAACCTCTCCCGTCCCCAGTGATGATTCAAAGATCATCGCCAGAGGCTCAGCAATGTCCTCCCTCGCCTCCCACAGTAGCCTGGGGTACATCTCATCCAGTCCTGGGGACTTATCCAACTTGATGCTTTCCAAATGCTCCAGCACATCCTCTTTCTTAATATCTACATGCTCAAAGCTTTTCAGTCTGCTGTCAGTCATCACTACAATCACCAAGGTCCTTTTCCATAGTGAATACTGAAGCAAAGTATTCATTAAGTACCTCTGTTATTTCCTCCAGTTCCATACACACATTTTCCCACGGTCACACTTGATAGGTCCTATTCTTTCACATCTTATCCTCTTGCTTTTCACATACTTGTAGAATGCCTTGGGGTTTTCCTTAATCCTGCCCGCCAAGGCCTTCTCATGGCCCCCCAAGGCTTTCTCATGGCCCTCTTAGCACTGTGAACAGTTTTGGGCTCATTATCTTAGAGAGGAGAGGATTCACAGACGGTTCACAAGGATGATTCTGGAAATGAAAGGGTTATTATACAAGGAACGTTTGATGGCTCTGTGTCTGTACTCGCTGGAATTTAGAAGGATGAGGGGGGATCTCATTGAAACCTTTCTAGTGTTGAAAGGCCTAGACAGAGTAGATGTGGAAAGGATGTTTCTCATGGTGGGGGAGTCTAGGACAAGAGGGCACAGCCTCAGGATCGAGGGGTGTTCATTTAAAACAGAGATGGGGAGAAATTTCTTTAGCCAGAGGGTGGTGAATTTGTGGAATTTCTCACCACAGGCAGCTGTGGAGGCCAGGCTGTTGGGTGTATTTAAGGCAGAGATTGATAGGTTCTTGATTGGACACAGCATCAGAGGTTACAGGGAGAAGGCCGGGAAGTGGGGCTGAGGAGGGGAAGAAAGATCAGCCATGATTGAATAGCAGAGCAGACTCGATGGGCCAAATGGCCTAATTCTGCTCCTATGTCTTACAGTCCCCCACCCTTCCCTTTCCCCCATGGTCCACTCTCCCCTCCCATCAGATTGCTTCCTCTCCAGCCCTTTTCCTTTCCTACCCACATGGCTTCACCTAGCACCTCCTTTCCCTCCCCCCACCTTTTATTTTTCCCCCTTCCTTTCCAGTCCTGAAGAAGGGTCTTGGCCTGAAATGTCGACTGTTTATTCATTTCCCAAAGATGCTGCCTGACCTGCTGAGTTCCTCCAGCATCTTGTGTGTGTTGCTCTGGATTTCCAGCATCTGCAGAATTTCGTGTGTTTATTATTCTGTGTAAATTGCTTTTCACAGTCTGAGAAGGTGAAAATGCTCTGCTCCAAGGGAACCCACTAGTGTATCAGTAGGTGGGATGACCAAGTAAACCTCCTTGCTCACAAAGGACAGGCGGCTTCTCACTGTGAACTCGTTGGTGCTTCACCAGGTGGGTTAACTGAGTGAATCCCTTCCCACATTTAGTGCAGGTGAACGGCCTCTCCCCGGTGTGAACCCGCTGGTGCTTCAGCAGTTCGGACGACTGAGCGAATCCCTTCCCGCAGACGGTGCAGATAAACGGTCTCTCCCCTCTGTGAACTCGCAGGTGCGTCTGCAGGTGAGATGACTGAGCAAACGCCTTCCCGCAGACCGTGCAGCTGAACGGCCTCTCACCTGAGTGAATTCGCTCGTGCCTCATCACGTGGGACGAGTACGTGAATCCCTTCCCGCACACAGAGCAGGTGAACGGCCTTTCGCCCGTGTGAACGCGCTGGTGGGCCTGCAGGTGAAACAATTCATTATATCCCTTCCCACAATCTGAGCAGGTGAACGGCTTCTTCCCAGTGTGAACCGTCTGGTGTGCCTGCAGGTGTGATAACCGAGTGAATGCCTTCCCACAGTCAGGGCAGGTGAATGGTCTCTCCCCGGTGTGCACGCGCTGGTGTTTTATCAGGTAGGACGACTGAGTGAATCCCTTCCCACAGTCTGGGCAGGTGAACGGTCTCTCCCCAGTGTGAACTCGCTGGTGACTCAACAGGTAGCATGAATGAGTGAATCCCTTCCCACACTCAGAACAGGTGAATGGCCTCTCCCCGGTGTGAACTTGCTGGTGGATCAGCAGGTCAGAAGATTGAGTGTACCCCTTCCCACAGTCGGAGCAGATAAACGGTCTCTCCCCAGTGTGAACTCGCTGGTGCCTCTGCAGGTGACACGACTGAATAAATCCCTTCCCGCAGTCCGAGCAAATGAACGGCTTCTCCCCGGAGTGAACTCGCTGGTGTCTGATCAGGTGGGAGGAGTGAGTGAACCCCTTCCCACACTCAGAGCAGGTGAACGGCCTCTCTCCTGTGTGAACTCCCTGGTGCGCCTGCAGGTGAGACGGCTCAGTAAACCCCTTCTCACCGTCCGAGCTGGTGACCGGACTCTCCTCGGAGTGCATTTCCTGGTGACTCATCGTGGGTGATGAAGCAGTGAATCCTTTCCCACACACGCAACAGCTGAACAGTCTCCCTCCCTCTCGCGCGGGCTCGCGGAAGCGTCAGTAGGTGGATTGATTGAGTTGATCTCTTCCCGCACACAGACAATGGTGTGGTGTATCTTCAGTCTGGATGACAGAGCGAATCGCTTCCCACAGTCAGAATGGGTGAATCTTGTCAATCTGGTGTGAACTTACTGACGTGTCTTCAGGCTGGATGGATGAGGACGTCCCCTTTCTCACACGGAGCAGGTGAACTGGCTCTCCCTGGAGTGAATTTTCTGACGTATCATCAGCCTAGACAACTGAATGAGTCGAAACAGGTGAACTCGCTGATGTATCTTCAGACTAGATGACTGCGTACTTTCCCTCCCATACACAAACTAGGTGAATAGCCCCTCCTCAGTGTGAACTCCCTCGTGTTCCTGCAAGCCTGCTGAGTGACAGGATCCCTTCCCACACAAGGAGCACGTCTGTGATAACTCTGTACTATAAATTCTCCGGCAATTTGTCAAGTCAGATATCGAACGTAGTGACTCCCTTGCACAATCAGTGCAGTTGAAGAACTGATCTCCAGTGAATCAATGCTGGTGTGTTCTCAGCACCCCGGTTCCAGTGGATTTCACCAAGTTACAACAGAAAACTTCATTTCAGTCACAAAGCCGGAATGAGGTATACATTCTTCTCCCAGATCGACAGCTGATGAATTGGTGTTACACAGGAAATAACTGGTCACTCCTTCAATAACGTGAAGACAATTTACAAAGTGTATCTCCAGGCTGGATCATCCAAACCTTCACCCCTACAACGAACACGTGTTTGGTTCCTCTTGGAGTGACTGGTGTGCGGTCATCTCAGGCATCCTCCGCGTTCAAAGACTCTTGACTTTTCGAGTCCTGGCGAATCAATCGATACAGTGGAACTGGCGTGCCAGTCTGATACTTGCGCAATCAAATCCCTTGCCTTTTCTACCCTGTAAAAAGATTTACAAAAGACATCACTTTGTGAAGGATAGCATTTCAGACGATATCATTTCAGCCCCTATGATGAGACTGACATCACACTGTTACAGAACAGCCCAAGTTGGGCAAACAGCTCCTCATTTTTAACCGGGCACAGTTTCAGTATCTGGACTCGGTGTCAAATTCTGTCACTGTCCTCCTGTCGTGTATCAGAATGGGCCATTTCTGCCCGTCATCAATCTGTGGCTTGGCTCAGTTTGTCTCTCTCCATTACTGCAACTTCACAGTCTGCACATATCCCACGACAATACAAAGAATACATTAGACTACATGGCTGAATCTGGAGACTGTCTAATTACTCGGACCAAAAATCCCTTCCCCCACCCCCCTCCCATCAGGTGATTGACAGCAGCAAACACACTGATGGCAATGGCAATGAATATGAAGGGGAGGTGATTAAATTTTCTCCTTGGAGGCTGATAAAGTATTGTCCTTTTGCAATGTGAATGCTACGGGTCACTTGTTACCAAAGACAAAGATATCTGATATTATGTTACTAGAGAGAATGGGACAAGACATGTTCATACAAGTAGAAAGGCCCACAACCAAATGAGGTGGACAAAAGGTTAATTTCTAAAAAACAGAAGCAGATGCAAAGATTTTGTTTTTTCCCTCTCTGTGCAACAATATTTGACATTTAAATTGATTAGAGAATAGATCCAGAACCTTTCTTTGTACCTCAGTCTCAAATAAAGCGCATTATCCACAAAGATCTAGACATCAGCTGGTTGTAAACACCGGACCTGATCGCAATACTCGTCTTGGTTACAATTGGCATAAAATCGCTAATCCGTTTGTCTGCAAGATCCCTAGGAGTTCTTGATCCGGGATTAAATCGGAACTCTTATCTTTGTTCCCAGTTCCAAATCCACAGTTCAGCAGTGTCTAAGAGATCGATCTGGCGCACTCCCTCCCCCTGTGCTTCCAAACACCACCCTCAGGCAAACAGGGAAAGCGCTGCAAGTGTCACCCATGGCTGCCTCTCTACCCAGAAATCCCCAAAAGCCAGAAACCCATCTGTCCAGCCCGGACCGAGCGATACGCATGCGCCGGAGAACTGGCGCATGCGTAGTTGCGCCCATCAGCCGAAATTTCCCCAGGGCCCGGGTGTGGATCGTAAGGGAGAGTAAGAGGAGAGGAGAAGGACCGTGACGATCGCACTGTTTAGGGCCTCAGTGTGTCCGCAAGTCGCGGCAATTGTCTGTCAGTCGGGGTACGGGCCCCGGTTCTGGTGAAATGATCTCCCCCACCCTGAGCCCCGCTCCTACCTGCTACCGCTGCGCCGGAGCCTTTTGTCAACTGAGCGCATGCGCAACTTTCTGACACACGCCGCCTTCCTCGGCGCATGCGCACCCGACACCGGTTGGCCAAAGGGGCGCGTGCGTTTCTGGGTAATGGAGGTTCTGGGTGTCTGGTCCCGGCTCGCCGCTGCCACGCCTCAAATCCGCCAATGTTCACCCGCGGGGACCTCAGCGCCTAATGTCGTAACATAGCAAGATCTAAAAACACCACACTCAATATCAACATCCATCCTATGTGTCAATGTCCAACAGATAGAAACACACACACGTCTGCAGATGCTGCAAATCCAGAGCAGCAGACACAAAAATTACCGGAGGAAGCCAGCAGGTCAGGCAGCAGCGATGGAGAGGAATAAGGTGGCATTTCAGGCTGAAGACTGCTCATGTTGCCCGACCTGCTGAGTTCTTCCAGCAGTCTGCAGTTATAAAGCAACATCTTTTTCAATCAGTCACCTTCCAAACATTGCTGTTCCATCATTCCACGTCCTCCTGGAGGGATTCACCCCCAGCACCACCACCATGACATTCTGGAGCCCCAAGCCCCAGCCTGCGCTGGCCCCTCTCTGGTATATTGGCCCTGCTCTATTGGACGTCTACCTAATGCAGGGGTCCCCAACCTAGGGTCCATAAGACCATAAGATTTAGAAGCAAAATTAGGCCATTTGGCCCATCGATTCTGCTTCACCATTTCAGCATGGCTGATCCATCTTTCCTCTCATAGTCATAGTCATTATTGATCCTGGGGGAAAGTGGTTTTCGTTACAGTTGCACCATCAATAATAAATAGTAATAGAACCATAAATAGTTAAATAGTAATATGTAAATTATGCCAGTAAATTATGAAATAAATCCAGGACCAGCCTATTGGCACAGGGTGTCTGACCCTCCATGGGAGGAGTTGTAAAGTTTGATGGCCACAGGCAGGAATGACTTCCTATGACGCTCTGTGTTGCATCTCGGAGGAATGAGTCTCTGGCTGAATGTACTCCTGTGCCCACCCAGTACATTATGTAGTGGATGGGAGACATTGTGCAAGATGGCATGCAACTTAGACAGCATCCTCTTTTCAGACACCACCGTCAGAGAGTCCAGTTCCATCCCCACAACATCACTGGCCTTACGAATGAGATTGTTGATTCTGTTGGTGTCTGCTACCCTCAGCCTGCTGCCCAGCACACAACAGCAAACATGATAGCACTGGCCACCACAGACTCGTAGAACATCCTCAGCATCGTCCGGCAGATGTTAAAGGACCTCAGTCTCCTCAGGAAATAGAGATGGCTCTGACCCTTCTTGTAGACAGCCTCAGTGTTCTTTGACCAGTCCAGTTTATTGTCAATTCGTATCCCCAGGTATTTGTAATCCTCCACCATGTCCACACTGACCCCTTGGATGGAAACAGGGGTCACCGGTACCTTAGCTCTCCTCAGGTCTACCACCAGCTCCTTAGTCTTTTTCACATTAAGCTGCAGATAATTCTGCTCACACCATGTGACAAAGTTTCCTACCATAGCCCTGTACTCAGCCTCATCTCCCTTGCTGATGCATCCAACTATGGCAGAGTCATCCGAAAACTTCTGAAGATGACAAGACTCTGTGCGGTAGTTGAAGTCCGAGGTGTAAATGGTGAAGAGAAAGGGAGACAAGACAGTCCTCTGTGGAGCCCCAGTGCTGCTGATCACTCTGTCGGACACACAGTGTTGCAAGCACACGTACTGTGGTCTGCCAGTCATGTAATCAAGAATCCATGACACCAGGAAAGCATCCACCTGCATCGCTGTCAGCTTCTCCCCCAGCAGAGCAGGGCGAATGGTGTTGAACGCACTGGAGAAGTCAAAAAACATGACCCTCACAGTGCTCGCTGGCTTGTCCAGGTGGGCGTGGACATGGTTCAGCAGGTAGACGATGGTATCCTCAACTCCTAGTTGGGGCTGGTAGGCAAACTGGGGCAGATCTAAGTGTGGCCTGACCATAGGCCGGAGCAGCTTCAGAACAAGTCTCTCCAGGGTCTTCATGATGTGGGAGGTCAATGCCACTGGTCTGTAGTCATTGTGGCCGCTGGGGTGCAGCGTCTGCGGCACAGGGACGAGGCAGGATGTCTTCCACAGTACAGGAACCCTCCGGACCCTCAGGCTCATGTTGAATACATGGCAAAGTACTCCACATAGCTGAGGGGCACAGGCTTTGATCACCCTGGTACTGACACCATCCGGTCCTGCAGCCTTGCTTGGGTTGAGACGTTTCAGCTGTCTTCTCACCTGTTCAGCTGTGAAGCCCACCGTGGTGGTTTCATGTGGGGAAGGGGTATAGTCATGAGAGCAGGGTGGGGGACTGTGAGGAGGGGTAGGAGGGGAGAGTCGAATATGTGTTGGTTGGGGGCCGACAACAGATGGCTCATGTGGGGGATGGGCAGGGGTCACAATGTCAAACTGTTAAAGAACAGGTTAAGTTCGTTGGCCCTGTCCACACTGCCTTCAGCTCCTCTGTTGCTAGTTTGCCAGAACCCAGTGATGGTCCTCATCCCCCTCTAGACCTCTCTCATGTTGTTCTGCTGGAGTTTCCACTCAAGCTTCCTCCTGTACCTGTCTTTAGCCTCCCCGATCCTGGCTTTCAGGTCCGTCTGTATTGCCCTCAGCTCCTCCCTATTTCCATCTCTAAACGCCCTCTTTTTAGCATTCAGGATGTCCTTAATGTCCTTTGTCACCCATGGCTTGTTAGTTGAATAACAAAGGACAGTTCTTGTCGGAACATTGCAGTCCACACAGAAGTTGATGTAATCAGTGATGCATTCTGTGAGCCCCAATCAGCCCCAATCTCCTTCCTTCTCCCCATATCCCTTCGTACCCTGACCAATCAAGAATCTATCAATGCTGCCTTGCATATACATAAAGACTTGGCCTCCACAGCCATCTGTGGCAACAAATTCCACAGATTCACCACCCTCTGCCTAAGGAAAGTCCTCCTCATCTCTGTCCTAAAAAAACACTCCTCTATTCTGCATCAGTGCCCACTGATCCTAGACACTCCCACCATAGGAAACATCCTCTCCACATCCACTCTATCAAGGCCTCTCACCATTCAATAGGTTTTAATTAGGTTATCCACCATTCTTCTAAAGTCCAGGGAATACAGGCCTAGAGCCTTTAAATACTCTTCATATGACATGCTGTTTCATCCTGTAATCTCTTACGTGGAGAAGGAGGAGCTTAGGAGGGTTAATGGCACCTAACAGTGACTCCTTTGCTTACATCTTCAGAAACAGCTCTAATTCTATCTTTAATATCTCTATTTTTCCCTTTCAGGGTTCTTTTGAAAACCCTGACTTGGAGTTACACGCTGACTGCAGTTCTTTGTGGGAATGGGACCCCCTCTCGGGGTTTCATGACTGGCTGCTATTCGACTGTGCTTGCCTTTGGAGGCCTGAGACTTCGTGGCTGTGGAGATGGGGGGATCGAAGGTCAGTGTCCAGGCGGGAGATCAGTGTGCCGTGGGAGATAGATGACCTAAGGCTGTGTGCCCGGAGACCTGAGATCTTTGTGCACAGAGCTCAGAATAAGCAATGCAGTGGACTTTTAACATAGTAAACTAGCAAGTTGTTTGTTATGTCTCCCGTCTCGCTGTGAAACGGAGACACCTCTTCCTCCCTTATTAGGGACAGAGAAAGAGAGCCAGTGGTATGTCGAATACCGGGTGAACGAGTAATCTTTGGGGTACTGCAAGTCTGTGTCTTTGCTGTTGCCTTTCTGCACGTTTGAGTGCTCGGGGGCGGGTGCCAATGTTTTTTTTGCCAGTGGGGGAGGGGGGGATTATTGCTCGCTGCTGCTTACACGTGGGAGGGAGGGGAGCTGGAGGGGGCTTTGTGGTTCTAACATTCTTTGGGGCACTTCTCTGTTTCGTGGACGGTTCTGAAGAAAAAGCATTTCAGGATGTATATTGTATACATTTCTCTGACATTAAGTGTACCTTTGAAACCTTTGCACCCTCTCCAGTTTCAGCACATCCTTTCTAAAGGGCACAAAACTGCTCACAATACTCACTCACCAGTGCTTTATAAAGCCTCAACAATCTGAGGCCTCGTCGGTCAGAGTCGACCACGGATACTGCGTTCTCGCTGTCTAGATGCTCAAGCCGGGGCAGTACGATTTGGAGAGCAAGCTGTTGCCCATGTAGCAAGCTCCCCCTCTCCACACATCTGATAAATCCAAAGAAACGGCAGAGGCCAATACAGTTTGGTACCAGTAGATTTGCAGGAGTTGCTAGTCAGCATTGAACTCAATGTAGGACTGCCTTGTGACTAGAAAAGGCTCCCTTTATTCTCACTCTTTGCCTCCTGCCAATTAACCACTGGTTTATCCATGCTAGGATCTTCCCTGTAATACCACGGGCTTGCAGCTTGATAAGCAGCCCCACGTGTGGCATCTTGTCAAAGCCCTTCCGAAAATCCATGTACACAGCCCATTCTCCTTTGTCTATCCCACATGTTAGTTCTTCAAAGAATTCCAGCAGATTTGTCAGACAAAATTTTCCCTTAAGGAAACCATGCTGACTATGGCCTATTTTATCATGTGCTTCCAACTACCCTGAAACCACATCCTTAACACTTGATTCCAACATCTTCCCAACCACTGAGGTCAGACATACTGGCCTATAATTTCCTTTCTTCTGTCCCTCTCCTTTCTTGAAGAGTGGAGTGATATTTGCAATTATCCAGTCTTCCAGAACCGTTAGGGTTAGGTATGGTTATCGTAACTTCAGGTACTTCATAATCACTGACACCTGCATCTTCCAACGTATGGCTAGCGACTTCCACGCTGAAGACTGACGCAAAATACTTCTTCAGTTCATCCACCATTTCCTTGTCCCCCATTGCTACCTCTCTCTCCAGCACCGTTTTCCAGTGGCCCAATATCCACTCTCACTTCACTTTTACACTTTATGTATTTGAAGTAACTTTTGGTATCCTCTTTAATATTATTGGCTAGCTTACTTTTGTATTCCATCGTACTGACATTTTTAGTTGCCTTCTGTTGGTTTTAAAAGTTTCCCAGTCCTCTAAACTTCCCATTAATTTTTGCTCTATTATATGCCTCCTCTTTGGGTTTTCAGTTGGCTTTGACTTCCCTTGGGAGCCATGGTTGTGTCACCTTACCTTCGGAATGCTTCTTCATCTTGGGGATGTATGTATCCTCAGCCTTCCGAATTGCTTCCAGAAATTCCAGCCTTTGCTACTCTGCCATCATTCCTGCCAATCATTCTGGCCAACTCCTCACTCAAGCCTCCATAATTCCCTTTACTCCACGAAAGATACATCTAACTTTAGCCTCTCCTTCTCAAATTTCATGGTGAATTCAATCATATTACAATCACTTACCCCTAAGTGTTCCTTTACCTTAAGCTCTCTAATCAATTCTGGTTTATTGCTCCAGAACAGCTGGTCCTCGAGTGAGCTTGACCATGAGCAGTTCTAAACAGCCATCTCGTAGGCATGCTAGAAATCCCCCTCTTGGGATTAGATTAGATTAGATTATGAGGACACACAGTCCTCTTTTATTGTCATTTAGTAATGCATGAATTAAGAAATGATACAATGTTCCTCCAGTGTGATATCACAGAAACACAGGACAGACCAAGACTGAAAAACTAACAAAAACCACATAATTATAGCATGTGGTTACAACAGTGCAAGCAATACCCTAACTTGATGAAGAACAGTCCATGGGCACAGTAAAAAAAGTTCAAATTCTCTCGAATGTCCCACATCTCACACAGACGGGAGAAGGAAGAAAACTCTCCCTGCCATGCCCGACCACAGTCCGACTCTGAGTCGTCCGAAAACTCCAAGCCTCCGACCAGCCCCTCTGACACCGAGCACCATCTCTGCCGAACGCTTCGACCCCGGCCCCGGCCGCCAGCAGCAGGCAAAGTTGAGGATTTGAGGCCTTCCCCTCCGGAGATTCTGGATCGCACAGTAGCAGCGGCAGCGAACCGGGCATTTCAGAAGTTTCTCCGGATGTTCCTCCGTGCTTCTCATGGCTGTCTCCATCAAATCAGGATTGTGCACAGTACCCTATTTAACAAAGACGATATCATTTCACCAGAGAGGCTAAGCGCGCTGCGTCGCGCCGCCATCTTCTCCTCCCGCCTTATCTGCACCAATCTGAATTTCCCAATCTATTTGCATATTGAAATCCCCCGTGAATATTGTAACATTCTCTTTTGTCCAGGCCTTTGCTTAATAGAATTGGTCTACGGCAGACAAAAGTTTGGGAACCCCTATCTAAAGGTCCTCCACTTGTTCTCATACTTTAGAGGAGAGTGGTGTATTGGATGCACAACCCTCTGAAATCAGTGAAAATCACCCAAAATATTGAAAAGAACAGAGAAGGCAGAACCAGGTGCTTTTTAAGAAAAATAAGATTTTTTTCAGTTAGTATGTAGATTGTATTTTCTCGGTACCACCTGGTGGGTAGAGAGCGTTTGTTGGTTTGTTTACCTTTTATGTCTTTGGGCCAACTCTGGGTTTTCACTTTGTATTGCAGGTGTCTCATTTGGGATCATGGGGATTCTTAAACTGTCTTTGTATTTAGTACTTTTATTCAATTTGGGGTAATCGAATTAGCACTGGATTTTCAATGTCTTGCGTTGTAGTTGGTGGTTTTGGGGATGCTATTGGCAGTGCGCACGGCCTCTCCGGTGATGAATATCTGTAATCTGTTAAGTAGGGTGACATGCATAATCCTGATTTGATGGAGGCAGATGTGAGAAGCACGGAAGAACATCTGGAGAAACTTCTGAAATGCCCGCTTCGCTGCCACTGCTACTGTGCAATCGAGAATCTCTGGAGGGGAAGGCCCCGAGTCCTCGGCTTTGCCTAAAGCCTGTTGCCGGGGCCGGGGTCGAAGCGCTCGGCAGAGATGGTGCTCGGTGCTCGGTGTCGGAGGGTTGGTCGGAGGCTCGAAGTTTTCGGACGGACTCAGAGTCGGCTGTGGTCGGGTGCTTCCAGGATGCTGCATCGGCAAGTTTGCGGTGCTGGAAACTCATGGCAGGAAGAGTTTCTCCCTTCTACCGTCTGCATGAGATGATGGGCTATTGGGACTTTGAGACTTTTTACCGTGCCCATGGTCTGCTCTTTATCAAATTACGGTATTGCTTGCACTGTTGTAACTATATGTTATAATTATGTGGTTTTGTCAGTTTTAGTCTTGGTTTGTCCTGTGTTTTCTTGTGATATCATTCTGGAGGAACGTTGTATCATTTCTTAATGCATGCATTACTAAATGACAATAAACGAGGACTGAGTGTCCTCATAACCTAAAAAAAAATCTAAACTAATATTGAAGTTGGAAAAGGGAATATTGTACGACTGACAAAGAAATACTCTGTTACAATTAGGACGAAACTGTTGCCTCAAAACATTGCAGTTATACTGTGATTTCAAATTTGTTGTTTCTGAGAAAGTTAAGGCTGGTTCAATTAAGATGGTCCCTGATATGTTGAACTACGCACTTAGAAATGAAGAATCTGGAGAACTGTCAACTCTTGTTGACATCGTTGGAACATTTCAAGGTTCTGCTGCTGACTATGAAATGTGGATTCAGTCTTATAAATTCAGTCAAGTGTAAATCCATAGACAGAGTAGAGGTGGATCACATGGATGATCTGAAGAGGATTCAAAAGTATCTTTCATCTGGATGCAAAATTAATCTGGACAGTGTTTATACACAATGGATTTGTAATAAAGACAGATGAGGAAAAGTTTATGAAAAGTTAAAGATTTTCCTTGTTGTAATGTATTTCTTTATACTCCTCAATTAATAAGTAAAATCAAAAGCAGGTGATTTTTCAATTTTCATTCTAAATATTCATTGTATGCACGTTACAAAAAAAATTGAAGTTCCATGCAGTTTTCAGGCCGTGTAAGAATTTCCTGCTCAGAGCGATGGTTGGTTGGCACAGCTGAAAGAAATAGAGAGAATGCTGGCGAGGTGGGAGGGCAGGTCCTAGAGATGGGGGCGAGATGTGAGGGTGGCTTGCTGAGAGGTGGTCGACCGGAGGTAGGGGGAGGAGGGCTGCAGGTGGTGAAGGGGTGAAGTGAGTGTCCCAGAGATGGGAGAGAGGGGGAACTGGGCGTCCCAATGATACAGGGGGAGGTGGGGTTACAGGAGAGGTCATCCCTGGGACAGGGGTGGAAGGGGTACCCGGGAGAGAGAAGGGGAAAAGGGAAGGCGGGAGGCTGAGGGGGTAGGGGCAGTTTGGAGACTGTTGCAGGGTGGGTACGGGGTTACTGAAATTGACGGGAGAGGGGTGATAGGGGAAGGGTGCGCCACAGAGATCGGGAAATAGGGGGAGTGGGGATGGGGACGACTCGGATGGGAGGTGGGAAGGGGCACCCAGAGAGGGGAGGGCGGACAGGGAGTCCCCGAGACGGTGGAGAGAGGCTGACCAGAGACGGCGGAGGGGGTTCGTTGGGGATCAGGGTGGAGATTTCAGAGACTGGCCAGACTGACAAGAAGGTGACAGTAACTCAGATAACCACGTGTTACAACAGTGGCGTGCAGAAGACCATCTCTGAACGCACAACACACCGAACTTTGGAGTGGATGGGCTACAGCAGCAGACGGCCACAAATGTACACACAGTGGCCACTTTACGGGTATCTAATAAAGTTGGGGTGTATGGGGTGTCAGCACCTCCAGTGGGAGAACATGTCGCGTCCTTTTCAGGGCGGTTAGTCCACCTTTGGTCCCCACCTGGCACTCAGCTCTCACCTGTGGCTCCCCGTAGCTGTTTGCATGCAACAGCGGCCACACCCCGGGCAACGACTTCCACAAGCCGGCTAAACCAGGTGAGGGTAGCCGACGGGTCTCAAAGCCTCGGTGAGATAGGGAGTTGTCTATCCCAGCATGTGAAGACAGACTCCGGGGGATTGAGTGGACGAGACCAATGGAAGGTCCAACGGTCAAGAAGGCGGTCTCTGCAAGCGTCGTGGAACGTGTAGAGCAGGACAAGACACAGAAGATGTCCTGGTCATCCACTGCGCCTAGTCCCATCTCCAGCCATCTAGACTCTGTCTTGCCACTGGATCCAGATGGGAATTGGGAAGAGAGAGTGAGGCTGACGCTGCGCAACTCTCCCTCACTTAAATCCAAATCAAGCGCTGGTCTCGACACCATCATCATCATAATGGTGTCGAGGTCCTCATTGACGTTGACGATGGACAAACACATCTAATAAAGTGGAGACTGAGTGCATTTGCACATTTGGCTGTGAAGGCCAAGTCCTTTAAAGCGGAGATTGATAGGTTGTTGATTAGCAAAGGCGTCGGAGGGGAGAAGGCAGGAGAATGGGGTTGAGAAGGAAAATAACTCAGCCATGGTGGGACAGACTGCATTGTCTGAATGGTCTAATTGTGTTTCTATTGTTGGTCTTGTGGTCTTATTGGTAGGGGTGTGGAGAGTCGGGGAACGTGTGCTGGGTGGGAAGGAGGGATTACAAAGGCAGAGGATAGAGAGGTGGGGAGTGGGGCTCCCCCAATCGGATGGTGAAGCAGCTGAAGAAGAGGAGGTGAAGAAGATGTCAGACAGAAGGGATGAATGGTGCGTCGCAGAGACTAGTTTGGGCCGGGGGAAGCGGCCGTCACGGAGACGGGTGCTGGAGGAGATCCCAGAGGTGGGTTGCAATGGGTTTCTTGGTGACGTGGGGGAAGGGGTGGTCCCAGACACTCTGGGGAAGGAACGGGAGTAGCATACCTGAGACGGGAGGGTTGGGGGGAGGAGATGGGGGGTTGTCGTGGGGAGAAGACAGGGATGGGGGCATCCCAAAGCAGGGGCGAGGGGAGTGGACATCCCAGATATCTGGGTGGGAGGAAGGAGGCTGCCCTAGGGATATGTATTAAGGGCATCCCAGACGTCCAGCGATGGGAGAAGGAAAGGGGCGTCCCAGAGACAGAATGGGGGAGAGAGGAGGGAAAAGGGAAGGGCCCCCAGGATCTGAGGGGTGGAGGGAGCATCCCAATGGGGGTGAAATGAGGGCGGGGGGAAGGTTGTGAACGGAGGGGAGACTCCCAGAGAAGGGAGCATCCCAGGCACTGGGATGGAAAGGGGCATCCCGGAGACATGGGGCAGGATGGGAAGGAAGCATCCCAGAGTCAAGGGGAGTTTGATCAGGATCACCGAGAGTAAGAGTGGAGTATGGGGGTGTTGGGGATATTGCAGAGACAGAGGATGAAATGGGTGGACACAGAGTCGGCAGAAGGGATAGGAGGAATCACAGAAGGGTGGGGGGGCCTTCCGGAGATGGGGTGGGAGAAATAGGGAGAGAAGGCGGCGTCCCAGAGTTGGGACGTGGAGCAGAGAAAAGGGGGGGGGGGTCCCAGATAATGTGGGAAGGGATGTGCGTGGAGTAGC